>NW_007259210.1:0-1007 GCF_000164805.1 Carlito syrichta
AGGTTCTAAAACAGATGCAACTTAATATCCTTGACCCTTGACCCACTGACCAGAAATCAGGAAGGCCAGAGGTGCTATCTAGAGGTGGAGAACGGAGAGTCTTCTGGTGAGGCCTAGTGCCCAGATGTCAGGCACGACCGAGGGCCTCGCACGAGGCTGATTTATCACATTTGCAACGTTCAGGGATGGGGAGTCAGAAGACCCCATGACCACCTCAGCTCTGTGTCTGAGTCTCTGAGGGACCATGGTAAGAGTATTGACATAGGGGGCGGTGGGCTCCATTGCCAGGTACCAGACTAGGTGACTCGTGAATGTTAACTTAAATAATTTGGCAAATCACTGATTATCTCCAATTCCTCAGTGGAAAATAGATGAACTAATTTGTCTAATCTGTAAAGTCACCTCCAATTCTGACATTTTGGTATTCTGTGATTCTACAATCACAGACTCTAGTCCCAGAGATCTATGATGCCTTCGCATGGCCTCCAGTAGCGGCACTTGGTCCTTAGCGCTAATGTCCATTAGTCACTGCTTCCTGGCCTACCATATTTCCTACGTGCTATCTCCCATGAGATCACACACTTTCCAGGGTAACTTTGTCTTCATCTCTGGGGTCCTCCTCCCAACTCTGTGCCTCAGTGCAACAGCCCTGAAAATGAGTTGCAGGCTGTCAGCTGGCACTAGGCAGCTCTTTGCTCGGTCTAGGGTTCTAGAGGGCTGCGGAGTCCTGTGCCTGGGGCTCAAGGCCCTTCCTTCTGTTTCCAGCCCGGTTACTCATTCTCGACACCACTCACAGTCAGGTCTTCTGGCCACAAACAGCTAAAAGCCTGCCAGTGAAGACCTTGTAAAGCACAATGGATAAAAGCCAGTTGGTTCCTCTGGCCCTGTGTTCCACAACACCCCAATGCTCAGATCACCCTCCTCCAGTAGTGCCAGTGTCTGTTCTGAGCACCCAGCTCCTCCATCCGCACCCGACTCCCTCTCTGGCTGTTGTCACTTCAAGGCAA
>NW_007259210.1:1665-3805 GCF_000164805.1 Carlito syrichta
CTTTCCGGTGGAGACTAAGACACTGTTAGTTTCCACGCTCGTTCCCTCCCTGCCCACCAAGGAACCTGCAATTCTCTAGTGGCTACCAGGGCAACCTGGGTTCCTAGGTGAGAATGACGACAACTCGAATAGAGCACTCCTATGAACATCAAAGTATATTATCTAAGAAAGAAGTGTAATGCAAATTTAAACAGCAAATATCTAACTCTGAATCATACACGATTTTCAGCAATGAAGAGCCTAGCCCCTCAAGTAAAGAGAAAAATTAAATCAAGCTATTAAATACAATTTTTGTTTATCTCTGATTTTAAGATAATTTTTTTTGGTTGAACCACCATGTTCGTCATTGATTTTAAGATAATTTTTAGAGAAAATTTTCCAGTTAGATAATTTTGATACTTTTTATACGTATGTTATCTCATTTCATTTGCACTTTAGGAAAATATCAACAATGGCCCTGCACTTCGCTAGTTTCCTGTTGAATATGTCTCTGGTTCCTCTGTCTTTGATCCCGCATGTTTTATGGCTGCTGTGTGGATATATATATATATATATAGGCTTCTTTTTAATTTCAAGTTTGTCACTCGGTGAAGTTTAGGCTTCTATTGAATTTCTTACCCAAGTAGTTAACGTGGTATCCTAGGAATAGTTGTTTAATCCTTTACCCCCTTTCTTTTTCTTTTTTCTTTTTTTTTTTTTTGAGTTAGAGTCTCACTCTGTCGCCCAGACTGGAGTGCAGTGGCCGCTCCCGGCCACCGCAACCTCGACCTGCTGGGGTCTGGCGATCCTTCCGCCTCAGCCTTCCTAGTGGCCGGAATTACAGGCATGCGCTAAAACACCAGGCTAATTTTTTGATTTTATTGTAGAGATGAGGTCTCGCCTGCCCGGGCCGGTCTCGAACCTGCGGGCTCAGGCAACCCACTCACCTCAGCTTCCCAAAGGCGCGGGATTACAGGCTGAGCCACCGAGCCGGGCTCCCTTACCCCCTTTCGATCTCCCCCTTCAGATGACCAGTGTTGTCTCATTCTTTGTGTGTGTGTTGGAGTCTCACTCTGTAACCTAGACTCGGGCAATCCTTCCACCTCAGCCTTCCAAGTACCTAGAACTCCAGGCATGTGCTACCATGCCTGGTTTATTTTTGATTTATTGTAGAGACGATGTTTCACCGAGTGGCCCGGCTGATCTTGACCTCCTGGGCTCAGGCACTCCTCTGTCCTAGGCCTCCAAAAGTGCAGGGATGACAGGCTGAGCCACGGCACTCGGCCTTTATCTCATCTTTATGTCCATAGGTACATAGTGTTTAGCTCTCTCATATAAGTGAGAGAATGTGGTATTTGGTTTTCTTCTGCATTAACTTGCTTAGGATTGCGGCATCCGGCTGCATCCACGTTGTTGCGAGAGACGTGACTTGATTCTTTATGGCTGTGTAGCATTCCATGGTGTATTTGTGTTGTTTTTTCTGATGCGATCCATTGCTGATGAGCACCTAGATTGATTTCATGTGTTTTCTACTGTGAATACTGCCACCACATACGTTTGTGTGGCAGGTATCTTTTGGTGAAAGGATTTATGTTTCATTGGATATATACCCAGTATTGGTATTGCTGGGTTGCGTGGTGAGTTTATTTTTAAATCTTTCAGCAAACTCCAAAACTGCTTTGCAAAGGACTGAACTAGCTTTCGTTCTGACCAACAGTGTGTGAGTGATACTTTTCTGCACAACCTCATCAACATCTGACATTTTTTGACTTATTGACAATAGCCGTCTTACTGGTGAGAGATGATATCTCATTGGGAATCTGGTCTGCATTTCTCTGATGATTATCGATGTTAAATATTCTTTTCATTTGTTTGCTAGCTGCTTGTTTCCTATTGTAAAATGTCTGTCGATGTTCTTAGCTCACTTTTTTAATGAGGTTGATTTTTTTCTTTTTGGGATTTTTAAGTTTCTTACTGACTCAGAATATTATGGCTTTGTCGGATGCATGGTTTGCAAATATTTTCTCCCGTTTGGTGGATTGTCTGTGTACTCCGTTGAATGTTTGTTTTTGCTATGCATACGCATTTTAGCTTAATGAAGTTCTACTTGTCCGTTTTTGTTTGTTACATTTGCTTTTGCAGACTCAGAAATAAATGTGTG
>NW_007259211.1:0-14331 GCF_000164805.1 Carlito syrichta
GCACTCCAGTCTGGGCGACAGAGTGAGACTCCAACTCAAAAAAAAAAAAAAAGAAATAATCTATGTGAAACACTGAGTATGTTGAGAGGATCTCTGTTAAGCATTGTGTTTAGCACAGAGTATGTGTTTGGAAATAATTATTGTTATCATTTTAGAAGATTTTAATAACTCAAAACTCAAATGTATAAGATATATTTCAATATACATTTATAAATATAAAATATATTTATAAAATATTAAAATTTATAAATATTATATACAATTATAAATTTATAAAAAGATTTATAAATCAACCTCATTTTGACTTTGAATATTACTTCCCTAGTTCACTTCAACTGGGCTGTTAAGAAATTTAGTCTGTGTCTGGGCTGGGTGGCTCAGCCTGTAATCCTAGCACTTTGGGAGGTCAAGGCGAGTGGATTGCCTGAGTCCACAGGGTTCGAGTTTAGCCCAGGCAACTTGGTGAGACCTTGTCTCTATAATAAATTAAAAAAAAAAATTAGACAGGTGTGGTAGCATGCAGCTGTAATTCCGGTTACTTGGAAGGCTGAGGCAGAAGGATCGCCGGAGCCCAGCAGGTTGACACTGGGTGGCCATGAGTGTGCCACTGCACTCCATCCTGGGCCACGGAGTGAGGCTTCAACTCAAAAAAAAAAAAGAAAGAAAGAAATTTAGTCTGTTATGCCTAAATTCTTCCCTAGGATTATGCCACCTATTTTAACTTGCCTATTTTTGCTTCTCTTCGTTGCTTATAACTGAGAGATCTTGAAAAGCAAAATAAAAAAGATAGATAATACCAAATGCTAGTGAGGATGTGGATCAACTCTCATACCCAGAGGCAGGATGGTGCATAATAACTTTGTATAGCCACTTTGGAAAATGATCATTATCTGTGAAATCACTACATGACATCCCTTATAATGCAGCAGTTTCCTTCCTAGCTATATACCCAGAAGAAAAGGGTGTGTTTACCAAAAGGCATGTATGAAAACGTTCATTGTAGCACATTTTAATAGCTACAAGTTGGAAGCAACCCAAATGGCCAACAATAGAATAGATAAATAAATTGTGGCATAGTCAGTGGATTACTAAACAGCAGTACAAGTGAATGAACTGTAACTTTATACAACATAGATGAATCATAAAAGAATAATGTTGAGTAAAAAAAGCCAGACACAGCCGGGCTCGGTGGCTCAGCTTGTAATCCCGCACTTTGGGAGGCTGAGGTGAGTGGATTGCCTGAGCCGGCGGATTCAAGACCCGCCTAGGCAACTTGGCAAGACCTCATCTCTACAATAAGTCAAAAAATTAGCCGGGTTTGGTAGCACGCACCTGTAGTTTTGGCTACTCAGAAGGCTGAGGTGGAAGGATCGCCGGAGCCCAGCAGGTCGAGGCTGCAGTGGCCAGGAGCATGCCACTGCACTCCAGTCTGGGCGACAGAGTGAGACTCCAACTCAAAAAAAAAAAAAAGCCAGATACAGAGTGCATACTATATCATTTCATTTTTGTCAATTATAAAAACAGGTTAAAATGGTCTATGACATTAGACATTAGATTATAACTTTTGAGGGGTAATGACTGGCAGTGGACCTGAGGCAGTTTTGGGGGTTCTGATAATGTTTTTCTTTCTTCAATTTGGGTGCTGGTTACTAGATGCATTTACCTTATGAATATTTATTGATCTTTACAGTTATAATTTGCACACTTTATATGTTCTATCTCAATAAAAAGTTCACTCTCTTAACAAACAGATGCTATGGGGAATATTGAGAGGTAAAAAGCATGCTCACTGCTATAAAGAACATAAATGTACATCTTGGAAGGCATCACAGAGGAAGAGACACTGAAGTTGGATCTTAATTAGGGGTAGGGTTTAGATGGGAGGAGAGTTGTGTGTGGAGGTCATTCCAAAATGAAGGAACTTTAAGCTGGGCATGGTGGTGCACACCTGTAGTTCAGATTGAGGCAGGTGTATCCCTTGAGCCCAAGAGTTTGAGTCCAGCCTGGGCAACATAGCAAGACCCTGTCTCTTAAAAAAAAAAAAAAAGAAGAAGGAACTTTGTTAACCAAGAATACAGAGGTAAGAGTGTACAGGATGAATTTGGGAGGCAGTGAATTGACCAGGTTAACCGGAATGCAGGGTGAATGATTGAAGAGTTGAAACTGCAGCTAGGGTCACATTGTGGCTTCAGATGCTGAGCTCCAGAAACAGGTGGCCCTTGGCCCAGCAAGAGCCCACAGATGTGTTTTGGCTTTTTTTATTTCTGTAGTGATTCTTACAGTTTGTGACTTACAATTGTTGTCTTATGCGGACCCCCTCAATTGTTCAACATTCAGCATTCATTCAGTGTGCATTCAGTGTTACAATGTTTAACAATTGAGGGAGTTCAGATTTCTGGCAATACTCGGATTACATATTTTATAGTGAAAAATAAAGAATCTTTTTTTGTGCTAAACATAGAAAGTTTTTAATGTGTAAAAGGCTTACTTTACTTTCCTGCCTGGCACTAGTGGGCAGTTTTATTTGCAACTCTGCATCTGGGGAGCTGAATATTGATAACTATTAATACTAACTAGTTAAAAATTCTCCTGAGAGACTTTTTAGAGAATTTGAAATTAAAGAGATTATTTTATAAAATTATTTTATTATGGTAACACTTTACAGTATCTCTATGCTTCTCAGGTTAATGGGAAAATATTTTCACCTAGAATTTTAACAATCTGTTAAGAATGACCAGTAATAATTTTATTTTTTATTTTAGGTACTCCAGTAATTAAAGAAGATGAGGAAGAAGAAAACTAACACCATATTTTCCATTTTGTTAAGTTATTTAAATGTCATAAGAACAGTAGATAAGTTTTATATAATTGTCTATTTTAAAGATTCTGTGTGGGGCAAAAGGTTCTTAAGATAAAGTAAATCTCTCATTCCCATCTTTTTTCTCTTAACCTGTTCAGTGTTTCTCCCCAAAGCTGTTAACACTAACTTTATGTATTCTGTTCCTCTTTTTAGAATCTGCAAATTTTCCACTTTTATCTTCTGTCTCATTTATATACTGCATGGCCCTTTCTACTGAAAACTTTATAGACCAGTCATTTTTAACAACAAAGGAACACATGGTCTTTATTCATTTTGCTCTTTTTTTTTTAGATTAGGCATTTTAAAAGATATACATTTGAATCTGTAGAACGTATTTTCTAAAGGTCCATCTCCTTACGACTCAGAAGCACAAACACATGCCTTTGGTTCAGAAGGCAGCATGGTGATGGGTAGTTACTCTTACAAATACAGCAGCCCGAGAACCAAGACTCCAAAGTTCAATTGGAAAAGCTGTGGTAAAAAAAGGAAAAAGTAATATCTTGAAGCCTTTTAGCCTATATTATATTTAATGATTTGTTTTGCCAAAAATGTGTGCATTGTCAACTGGAATTTAGTTGTGTTTGCATGCATAGCCCCTTGAGTCATGGTGTAGTCAGTCATTCTGTGATCCAGGTCAGTGGTTTAAATTACTGTGGTGATCAATCATTTGACCAGTAATGTGACCAAGTTACTTATGTGGACCTGGCCATAAGTACACTTTTTGGTTTTATAGTTCCTTATGTATTGAAAGTATTAGTTGTTGTTGAATTTCTAGCCTAAATGTTGGCCATTGATATATGTCAAAATTTGCCCTAGAGATTTGGTCTGGTGACCCTCATTGTTGGGAAAAGTGATTGTTATGGTTGTAAGTACAGATTTAAGGATTGAATTTGGTACCTTTTAATAAGTGAAACTTGAGTATTTCAAAATATATTTTTCAAGAAGTTCTAAGTTGAACAGCTTTTAAAATGTAGCCGGGCTCAGTGGCTCAGCCTGTAATCCCGCGCTTTGGGAGGCTGAGATGAGTGGATTGCCTAAGCCCACGGGTTTGAGACCTGCCTGAGCAACTTGGCGAGACCTCATCTCTACAATAAATCAAAAAATCAGCCGGGCATGGTAGCGCATGCCTGTAATTCCGGCTACTTGGAAGGCTGAGGCGGAAGGATCGCCGGAGCCCAGCAGGTCGAGGCTGCGGTGGCCAGGAGCGGCCACTGCACTCCAGTCTGGGCGACAGAGTGAGACTCCAACTCAAAAAAAATAAAATAAAATAAAATGTAGGAGGTAAGTGGTTGTGGAAGGGAGAAGAGATGTTTCATTGTGGGATCCCAGGCAAATGCAGTGTCTTTGAGGATTGCCTCCTTTGTGAGGCATCCTCAAAACTCCAAAGCAATAGTTAGATGCAGAGATTAGAATTTATCATGTAAAAACAATTCTTTCAGGAAAATGTAAGACATTATAGTCAGTAACAAGATGAAGTCCATAGGAAGCCATGACTGAATCACTAACAGACCACAGAAGTCAGGGGACCTCTGCCAAATTGTGCCTAAAGTCCCTCAATCAGAGACGATTGGTTCTTGTTTCCTAGTCTACTTGTGTGACTTTACTTGTGTGACTTTACTTGTGTGACTTTACTTGCATAAAATCACAGTGAAAGAAGAGACCTTCATTTTGTTAAAAAGTGGTTGCCTACATTTCAGAAGTTTTCAGCTATCATTTAAGTAGGAATTACTTGATTTCTCTGAGTCACTCTGATCAAAAGGGACCACCGCTTTGACAATCAACTGTAAATACAAAAAGAAGAAAACTTGGTCTGATACCTTTTAGCCTCCTTGTATCTCTTCCTTTCCATCTGATAGGAAGAACCTTGACTCTGCTCTGGCTGACTTACATTTTCACAGCCTTTGGTCACTTCTTTTGTGTGCGCAGTGAGCCTTCCTTCTTGGTGATGTTTATGGTCCATAAGCTGAGGGGGAGGATGATCTTCTTTATTTGCAGTTTGCACCTGGCAGGCAAGCTTGAAGCCATATGATTATGTATGAGTGTATTTTCTAAAAGTTACCCTTAAAGAAAATATGATAGGACATGGATGGCTTCATATTGAATTCATTGACAGTTTTGGTGTTTGGTTTTTCTGAATTTTGTAATATAGAAACTAATTTTCTCTTTTTCTCCTTGTTCATGTCTTTTAATTAATTATTGGTAGTTCTCAGAGACATGTAAGTTATTTTTCTGTATCCATTTCACACAAAATTTGTATTCAGTAATACTCAACAGATATTTGAATGATTTCTATGCATCCTTGTTCATGAAACTATAGTGACAGTCCATGCTGTTAGAAATGGACAGTAGGGTATGTAAGGAAGTTCAGGATATGCTCTCAAATTATTCCTTACATTATCCTTCACTGCTGCAAATGTAGCTGTGATATTAAATACTTTTGGCTCATGCCTCTTGGATTAGATATTTGACCTACTTGGAATGGATTCTCTCTGTGCTTCTGGTTTAAAGCATTGAGCCATTTTAGGGGACCATTTAAATTTCTTCTATTCTCATAAAGGATGATAGAGCTCTGGAATCAGTCATACCTTTTAATTTTTCATGGAAAATTTTCTTTTAGTCCAAGAAACTTAACTTTTCTGTGATCTCTAACTCTAAGTTTGTGGCCATATTACATAGACAGACCTTGAAAGGCTTCTGTGTTGTCTGTTAATTGGAGTTTGTTCCTTTCAACCAGAGGTTCTCAACTTTGGCACTATTACCATTTTGGGTTGAGTAATTTGTTATTGAGGGGCTGCTCTGTGTGCTGTAGGATATTTAGCAGCAGCCCTAGCCTCTGCCCTCTATATTCCAGTAGAATCTCCTCCCTGTTTGTGACAACAAGAGGGTGTCTCCAGACATTGCCATCTGCCCCTTGGAGTAGGAGGGTGGGAATAAATTCTCCCTAATGTTCCTTTCCTTCAGGGTCCATTTATTTTCTTTTGGTAGCAGAGTGCCATTTGAGTTGTTGTATGAGAGAAGGTGAGTATTTAATAATTGTGGATGGAAGTAAATAGTCACTGGTGTTTCTCTTTTTTGTAATGCTCGCTTTCGATTTATTGTGGAGATGAGGTCTCGCCAAGTTGCCCAGGCAGGTCTTGAACCCACGGGCTCAGGCAATCCACTCATCTCAGCCTCCCAAAGGTGGCTCGCTTTCATAATTTTCACATATTAGAAACTCGGGGCTAGAAGATTCAGCTCATCTTTTTTCAGTAGGGTCTCAGCTTTTATTTCTTAACATTCTTGTTTATCTTAAGACAGTGATTATTAACCTACCTCTCTATAACCATCACAGAATCCAACTCTATGATAGATTTTGCTTTGTCTTTAAAGTTTAATATTTTGAGTACATTTTAGAAATTATTTTATCATTATCATTCATTGTCTTATAATGCACAGAACTTTGCAGATTGTGGCAGTCATTAAGTACAGAAAAATATTGTGTAAAGTTTGATAATCACACAGGAAAGTTAGCTGGGGTAGACATCAATTTTGAGTGTGATCAGAAGAATGTCTGCTCATGAAAATTGGTCAATAACTTGCTATGGTTACTGGATCCATTCCACACACAGAGGTGGCATAAAGTACCCAAATGTCATGGTTCTTGTGTGGAAAGAGAAATTTCGACTTGTATGGGTGCTTCTTTTGATACCTTTTAATAGTGTTGTGAAGCAGAATCAGGAGGAATGAGACATGAATCTTGACTGTGGACTCATTCTCAGAATTGGTGATGTGTAAAGTTGGAATCTTTCACCTGGGTTTTTCTTAGGGCTGAATGGGAAAGGTTGGAGTTAATCATTAACTTACAAACATTTGGGGGAAGTGTCAAAGTATCCATCATGAGTAGTATGTATCTGACCACATCAGACCATCAGTTCCCTAAGACCTTACACATTGTAAATGCTGGTAAAGGGAGAAAACTGCTAAACTACATGCTATCCTCTACTGGAAGGTCCTTCCTGTGGCACACCTTTTCTTTATTTGGGCTGTTTAATGTGTCTGTAAATAATGAAATATAAAAAGATTTGTAGCAGAGTTGATGCTGCTTCTGACACAGCTAACTTGACTGCATTCCTTTATCTTTGCTCCAGTGTTTATAGAGTTTTCTTTTTGTAAGCCACAAAATAGGTGGCATGTTAAAAATCAAGGGTTATGTTTAAAAATCACTCAACTTTTAGAAATACCATATATACATATCTGTATTCCTGCCTTTTTATAAATTAGTGGCTGCAAAGGAAGAAAAACTGGAAGGAAAAACTAGACTGAGTCTTGCCTTTCTCTGACCTAAGATAAATTGGTAAAACTTTTCACTTGGAGAAATCATAGTTGGATTCTAGTTAATTTCTCATAATGGGCAGGTTAGAGGAGAACCAGCCAACCAAATTATGGTCTAGCAAATTTAACATGGGGGTAGGGGAGAGTAAACTATTTTTCAGTAGATTTGCACTTTAAAATGATGAACTGTATGTTGGTGAAAAATACGTCCAAAGGGCGGACGGGCAAATACCTAGTCTGCACGTGGGTGTTAGAGTATCAGCCCTCGCCCTTGTTCGAAGCCCACATAAGCAGTTGCTGTCTTTCGACACAGAGTCAGGATTTCCCTTCTTCCCTACTTGGGTTGTCTTCCATGTCTGCTGCTTCCAAGATTGTCCCTGTGGGGGATGTGTCAGGTAGTTCTCAGAATAGAGATGTGTGAGTTGTCTTTTCCACATGTAGATTCCAAATTAATTTAGATGTTAGCTAAGTTAAGTTGTGGCTTACATTAAATTGGTGAGAAGCTCTTTGCTTCTTTGATCAGTAGGTATCTGCCTCTGAGGTACTGTTGCCAGAGGGATCATCCCTACCAGAAGGCTGGCGAGTTGGAAGCTGGAGAGAAGATACACATAGCCAGATGGTCAGTTGTGGTTATGAGCATCATTCCAGACCCTTGGCTTCTAGAACAAACTCCATTCTGAGGAACATTTTAATGCCTATTAATACTTTGGTAATAATCTTTTATACACAGGAATTTTGTAGCATGACTTTATGACTAAACTTATTGTGTTAAGTTATTTAGAGAAATGTTGAGTTTCTAGATGTTATTTTGTGAGATGTTTTTAAATAGTAATAAATTGTGTTATTTTATAAAAATAGGAATTCTTATCTTTTTTGGTTATATGATAAATTAGTTTTAGCTAACATAGAGCACCTATGTAAACTTCCAGTGATATTCTGTTCCTAAGAAATTCAGCTTTTGGATAACATATTCCATGCAGCGTGTGTGTGTGTGTGTGTGTGTGTGTGTGTGTGTGTGTGTGTGTGAGAGAGAGAGAGAGAGAGAGAGAGAGAGAGAGAGAGAGAAACAGACTCATTTCTTTAGTTAATTTTTTTAATAGCTCACTACCAGTGATAATGTCTCTCAGGTTTGTAAATCTCCCTCAGAAGTTCTCTGGGCACTACTCCAAATTATTAGGCTCCTGGGAAGAGTGCTTCCAGGGACAGCAAGATAATGGTGCACTTGACCATTCCTAGTTCTCACCTCTCTTCCAGAAGTGCCCAAGGCAAAGGTTAGCTGATGAGCCCTCGAACTGAGAAACAGAGGTCATTGCTGCCATGTTTCCTAAGCTTTGGTCCCCTCTCCTACCTTGAAGAGGTGAATCTTCTCTCTCTCTCATTTACTTTATAAAAAACTATATTTTCTAATCAAACTTCTGTGCAATTCTTTGCATCTTTCATGCAGTACCGGATCACACCAGACACCCACATCACTTGGCCGGCCTGACCTAATAATAATAATAATAATAATAATAATAATAACAACAACAACAACAACAACAAACTGGGTGTAGTAGCACACTCCTGCAGTCCCAGCTATTCAGGAGGCGGAGGCAGAAGTGTCACCTGAACCTGGAAGGTTGAGGCTTTGGTGAGCTGTTACTGTGCCACTGCACTCCAGCCTGGTTTACAGAGTGAGATCCTGACTTAAAAAAAAGCTGAAAGTGTCTCAATAAGCAAGCTGATTGGTAAACTGGTGCAAACTGCATTTCATATGCAGACAGCAACCATCACTTGTAGCCTTTCTCTCTCAACTTAGCATGGAGTTCCCCGAAATTCAGAACCCAAAGGTTCCTAGTTCTGGGACCTCTTCCTTTTGTATCAGTGGAAGCCCAGTATGCATGACTCCTTTGGGAAAAAAGTCAGTAACTATTGCAGCCAGAAAGAGGAATCTATTGGATTAAATATACTTTAAGACAGCTATTTTCTATAATTATCTACAAGGGTCTCAATATTATGAGACCTCAATTTGAGAAATGTTTACAGGTAGTTTAAAACTATAACCAATCTGCTTTGAACTTCACTTATTTAAAAAAAAGAAAAAAAAAATTTCCCAGCCATATTAGTAATGTTACACATTTTGCCAGCACATATTCTGTGCTATCAGCCAAAATGTATTTTGGTCACAAAGCAGGGCTGTAGTACAGTTTTTATTTCTTATCCCACAGTTGTTTGATTATGAGGATACATTTCTTGCTTTGGTCATCACTTAAAAAGCAGACGGATTACCAGGCTTGGTGGCTAATCCCACAGGCTAACCCCTGTAATCCCAGATACTCGGGAGGCTGAGGAGGAAGGATGGCTTAAGCCCAGGACTTCGAGATCAGCCTGGGCAACATGATGAAATCCCATCTCTACCAAAAAAAAGTTAGCTGGGTGTCATGATGTGCATCTTTGGTCCTAGCTATTCAGGAGGCTGAGAGGGAAGGATCATTTGAGTCCTGGAATTTGAGGCTGCAGTGAGGTATGATTGTACCACTACACTCCATCCTGGGTGAGGAGAGTGAAACCCTGTCTCTGAAAAACAAAAACAAAAACAAAAAAACCCCCAACAGATGTCAATTTCTAAGCTTATAAAGAGAAAGCCTTAATTCATATCATAAATAGCTCATAGTTAACTTTTAGTTCATTGTTTTCTAGAACAAAGGATGGATAGCTAGGATCCTGATTATTGTGTTATGTCATAAATATGTATGGCATTAAATACATGTGCATGTAGATGTGTATAGCGGTTATGTATAATTATATGAAATAGGAAGTCAGAGTCCTAGGTGGTGATGTCTCCTAGGATACAGTCAACTCTGCAGCTATAAATAGAAGGTACATCCTTACATACTATAGAAGGGTGTTCATAACATACTGGGCAAAAAACACGAAGACCCCCTATTAGGTTTTAAAAATGTGGTATGTGGCAGCCATTTTGATTTCCTGACCTTGGGCTCTGGCTGGCTGCTGTCTTTGGTCTATTCTGTGCCATTATGTCCTTCCTCACGCACTGCTGCGGGACCTGACAGGCTCTGCCCAGCAACTCCCTGTGCCACGCGCCTAGTTTCATTCCAAGCCGCTGCGGGAGACATGGATGGAGCCGTGGATGTTGCCATTGGGATCACCTCCTGTTCCAGCTGTCGGGCTCGGTCCTGTCGCACCTGGAGAGCTAGAAGTGGAATGAAGGGCGTGTCCTCCCTTGTGCTATGACATGACCACCCTGCAGACCCATCCTAATCATGTTATCTGTGAACATTCGTGGCCAGCCTCCCCCGTATCACATCGTGCAATTTGTCACCTCTTCTGCAATCATGACCCTTCAATGTCTCCATGGTGACACTCTGGGATCACAAACACTGGCCCTGTTCGGTGGGGTCCCCCTAAAATAAAGTCTACTTAAAGCTTTAAAAATAAAGATGTAGTACATGTGTGGAGTGTGTACATGCACAAGGTGGCTGGCTGGTGTTTGGTAGTGGTGGGAGGTGCCTGTGTGTGGGGAGAAATGGGAATGTACATGGGGGTGGGGGACTGGCTAGGGCACACGTAATGGGAGGATGGAGTGTGTTTATGACGGAATCTTGAGGAGGTGAGCAAATGTGAGGATGCAAGAGGTGGGGTGTGGGCCAATGGGAAGGGGTGGGGAGCGGTGTGAGTCTGGGGCTAGAGGATAGCCCATGGCAAGTGCTTGGTGGCAGGGGGCAGTGAAGACATGCTCACCTTTTGGGGAGGGAGGCGAGTATGTGGATATGGGTTTGTGAGGAGGAAAGGGAGGAATAAACATATAGGAAGCAAAGACAGTGAGTGGACAGAAAAAGCAGGAGGAACAAATATCATTAGCCTTTACAAATTCTGTACTATATAACCATTACATGAGTCAGCTATAATTTAAAAACCTTATTGCTGGGCTCCATGGCTCAGCCTGTAATCCCAGCACTTTGGGGAGCCAAGGCGAGTGGATTGACTGGGCCTGAGGGTTCAAGACCAGCCCAGGCAACTTGGTGAAACCTCATCTCTACAATAAATCAAAAATTAGCCAGGCGTGGTAGCACTCCTGTAGCACCAGCTGCTTGGAAGGCTGAGGCGGGAGGATCACGTGCCCAGTAGGTCAACACCCAGGTGGCCAGGAGTGTGCCACTGCACTCCAGACACGGGTGGCCATGAGTGTGCCACTGCACTCCAGCCTGGGCAATGGAGTGAGACTCCAACACTCAAAACACCTTACTACGGAAAAGCCCACTGAACACTTAATGTTCATGTAATCACTTCTGGATTTACTAAGAATCTCAAAAGGTGGACCTCTTCAGCACTTGATCTTTGCAGCAAAATAAACGTTTAAAAGGTTTATTTCCCTTTAAGCATTTTCTGACTGCTGTAAAAATTCACTTTACACAAGTGTGATGAGAGTGGTTATTTCCTCAGTGAAACAAAAATTTTTAACTGAAAGGTGATTATTTACTGTTTTTTTTAAAGCAGGATTTATTGAGAAGACAGAATAGCTCCCACAATAGGAGGGGACCCGAAGGGTTTGCCCTTATTTACTTCATAAGAGGTCAGTCCTCAGGTGCCAGCCAGTCCCTCCCTGACCCCCAGCATCTGAAAAATAATTTTAAGAGCAAAAAGGCTAGGTGTGGTGGCATGTTCCTGTATTCCCAGCTACTCAGAAGGACAGCGTCACTGCACTCCAGCCTGGATATGAGAGTGAGACCTGTCTCAGATGAAAAAGAAATAAAATATTGGCAGATAACTTCTTGAAATCCATTTCGAGATTTCCTAAAATTTTGTTAACATTTTACTTACATGTATGTTGAACCTTCTAACATTTGCCTTGAAGAAAACACGTAAAGCTTGAATGCATTAAAAGGTATTGCAAATTTTGTTTGCACCACTGCACTCCAACCTGGGCGATGGAGCAAGAATGTCGTCATCTAAAAAAAAAAAATTTATATATATATATATATATATATATATATATATATAAATCCACATAGTACCATATAAAGCTTATAAGTAAAATAAATGAGTTGATTTAATGATGGAGAAAAGTCTTCATAAGAAAAAAGGATAGGGTTTCATTACATTGCATATTTTTATACGTGTCAGAAAAACAACAAGAAAATAGAATTTTTAAAATATTTTTATTGGTATACTTCTATTTGATAACTTCAACTTTAGAACACTTAGAATCAGCATGAACAAGAACTATTCTATGACAATTTGAAATGGGGGAATGGAATATTGTAACTGGTTCATACCAAACCCCCCATGCGATTGATAGGTGTTATTTTATACACAGAAAAACTGGTTTACACAGCTTCACAATTGCAATATTTTTCCGACACCCTGTTTTGTAGTCTCAATATTTTTTAATTAAACCGGTCCACATATTTAAAGATGAGAAATAAAGTTTGCACTGTCAAATCGAATAACTAACATCTAATAAATTCACATTTCTTTCCATTAATATAATAAACCAGAAACAATTTACAGTAAACAAAAACTCTTCACAATATTAGTAACAATCACAACAGTTCACATTTTTACTGAACATTTCTTGTGCGTCAGACCCCGCAGTAAGCATCTGAACATGCAATTTCACACGTAATTATCTAGATGGGAAGCGACACAGGTTCACGTGTTTGCCACTCGTGATTGATGCCGATGACCGCTCGCACTGAGAGCTCGTGTCCAAGCTTTTCTTTCCCTGGCATTTGGCCAGCAGGGCCCACCTGTATGGGTGTAGAAGCTCATGGTGCTCGCTTGCGCAATTCTACGACGGTTGCATGTACACACAAGGCCTCACTAACGCGCCCCCCACCCCCAACCAAAGAAAAACAACATGGCGAAGCTTTTACGACTAGGAGACACACCTGCAAGGCCGCACAGGGACAAGGAGAGCAGCTGCGACCTTGGCCAACACTAAGCCCCTCTCCCGGGACTCAGAAGTGCCCCTCCAGGCCCAGCTGCAGGAGGGCGGCCTCGGCTTCCTCCTCCTCCTCCTTGGCTTCCTCCTCCCGGATCTGCACCAGCAGCTGGAAGAGGTTGGGCGCCGGCCCTTCCGCAGCCCCGGTCAGCCACAGCTGCCGGCGGATGGCGCCGCTGTGGGTGGCCCCGGCGATGACCTGCTCCAGGCGGGCCTGGTTCACATTATCTTTATCGATGGCCCCCTTCTCCACCACCTTCTGCAGCAGCGGCTCCAGACGAAGGACGTACGCAGACAACTTTTCTCCTGGATTCTGGTAAGTGTTGAGGAATCGGACCTGCGCATCCCGGGAGCTCTCGACGCTCCCGAACACCTGCTCCAGCGCCTTCAGGCACTCGGCAGTGGTGATGGCCGGGTTGTTGGTCTTGAGGATGCGAATGACGTCGGCGGCCGGGCCTCGGAGGCTCTCCATCAGCCGCCGCCGCTTCTCCACATCAGACACCTGCCACTCCTCCACGACCTCGTTGGTGTGCTCCAGCCAGGGATCGAAGGCTTCCTCCCCCGGCCCCAGGATGTCTCTCCCGGAGAAGAGCGTCAGCTTCTTGTACCAAATGGACTCGATAAAGGGCTGGATCACGTTATCCAGGATGTAGTTCAGCATCTCCGCCGGCATCTCCGGGCCTGGGGCCGGCGCAGGGTTCTGAAACCCCAGGACGCGGGCGACATCCTGCACGGACCAGCCCTCTCTGGCCAGGAAGAGGTGCAGCCTTTCCAGAAATTCAGCATCGGAAGTCGGGGGCTTGAAGACCACCTTCCAGACCCCGCCCTTGCCCGGCATCTCTCTGGGGATCGCGGCGTAATCGACAGCGCCCGTGAGCTCCAACAGGGCCGCCTTCGCGTTCTCCTCCCTCCAGAACATTCTCCCGAGGACTCGGTAGGGCACCTGGGGCATCGCAGCCTGGAGGGTCTCTTCGATCTCAGCCTCGTCGCAGTTCACCGGGATCCCCCAGACCAGCAGGGCCCTCTGGGAGTTCACATCCATGCCCCGGCACCAGTCCTCCAGCAGTGTCACCGCCATCGCAACCGCCGCGACGGACAGACCGCGGCTCAACGCGACCGGGACCCCGGGCCGAGGAAGGCAGGCTTCACGCGGTCACCGCGAGCAGGCGACGCCGCGGCTTCGTCCAGCCAGTCGGGCCCTCGGGAGCCGAGCTTC
>NW_007259211.1:14351-37723 GCF_000164805.1 Carlito syrichta
CGCGAGAGGCGCGCGCTCCCGCGGCGGGGGCGGGGGCGCGTGGTTGCCATGGAGCCCCGAGGGGCTAAGGCACTCGTTTCTCTGATGGCGCATTTCCTTTTTTATATTTTCCATTTTTCTTTCACGATGGCCAAATACTGCCAAACACCGTATTTAAAAAAATAATCTAGTTTTGGAGTGGATTTAAGATGACATTGGTGCACTTGTCTATCCAGGTTGCTCATGATTATGCTGCATACCCCTCGGCACCTGGCTTTCTGATCCTCCTGACCACTTCGCACCCCCCATATTTCATCCCGGTGAAACCAAAGTGTCAGAGTATGCCGTTTATGTGTATTGGTGTGAGACACTGAGTTGACTAAATAACGTAAAAAAAACACGTTCATCTGTCTGCTGTCATCTTTGTAGCCAGGCAAACCCTAGTTTCCCCTGTCCTGGCTGGCGACGTTGACAATGAGCTGGTAAACCAGAATCCTTAGGGTTAAAAAATGTCCAGTAATCTCCCTGCAAGCAAAACAAGGCCCACTTATGTCAATCCCAGATGGTGAAAATCCCCCCAAAGGAACGGGGCATTCAACTCTGAATTTTTTAAACCTTATTTAATAAAAGGTTTAAAGATACAGAACATTCAAAAGTAAATAAGTTACATAGGTACATTACAATCACATCAGCAAGATTCTCTTTAGTGTATTAATTTTTTTTATAAAAAGCACACAAAAAATAAAATCTTCAGTCTGGTCTATCACAACTGTACAGCAAAAGAGGTAATATTTATATATATGTACACTACTTTAATATGTAACAGTCTTTTAAAAAGGGTGCCACAGGCAGCAAACACACAAAAGGCAGTGTCTGATCATTTTTGTTTCAAAATAAAAGGAATATACTTATTTATATGCTATTAAAATATTTGTACAATAATTACAGACTGTCAAGGCTGTTCCTGTGCTCTTTCCCCTCCAACAAGGCCTTCAACTTAAGAGACGAATGAGGAAAAAGTGAAACAGCTGCAAATTGTTAATCAGAGGCAAATATTAACACAGCAAAATGTGGGGAGGACACAACTGTTGTATAAAAATATGCAGACTTCCTGTAAACCTAAGGAGTTAGGCTTGCCAGTCTGGTAATGAACACTGTCCCAGAAAAGTGAGCCCCAGGAAAGATTTAAACAGCTGAAGCTTGAGTATGTGTTGTATTCCTCCTTCACCTTAGCATCTGGCACATGAGAAGAAAGAGGTTAGGTCACTGAGGCAGTTAAATATAGGCGATCCCTTTAAACATAAGCAGCAGAAGACTTCTGGGTCAGGGGTGGAGGTGGGGCGGCAAGAGGGGCAGTGTATACCTTAGCTCTGAGGGGGGTGCTGAAAGCATGGAGGACAGTAATGACAGCACTATCTCCTTGCATGGGCAGAGACCTCAGAAACGGTCTGAAACACAGGCATTAGGTCAGTTTCACACCCTAAGCTGAATGCAGATGGGGGCTGGGAGATGGACATGGTGAGATGGTGTGGGAAGGACATCATGAAGCTGGAGGTGTTTATCATTTAACTTCTTAAAGCAAAGAGCTCTGGATTGAAGGAAACAATAAGAAAAGACAAGCCTGATGTGTTCACAGGGAGAAAGCACCATTAAGGGTATACTCATGCCAGCTTCCATGGCTGCACCTACTTCATTGGCAGGCCACTTGCCACAGTTGCATCCGCCCTCAACTTTTCACTGTTCTCACTGCATTCTAGACACAAATGAATCCTGGAGCATGGACCCTCCTCAAAAATGGTGTCTGGTGGGATTACTACAGAGAGGTACCACCTTTTCCCCAGTTACATTCACCTGGTCTGGTCTCTGTGAGCTTAGAAGAGTAGAATCACTTTCTTATTTAACAAAATTTCCAAGTACTGGATGTCACCACTGAACAGAAGGGTCTCATGTGAATGAATGAGGTTTCTGGTATCAAATGCCCATAAAGGGACCTGAAACCAAATATGGTTTAAACAGAAAAAACCTTGGGAAACATACATAGCACTTTGGGGCTAAGCTGCGAAGGCACTCATATTACACAAATAATTTAGAAGAGAGCCTAAGTTTGCTACCCTCCTGCTTCTAGAGGGTACACCAGATTTTTGCAATCTTGGGACACTGAGCTTGGAGAAGCCTAAGTAGGAAACTGACTGGGAAGTTGGAGATGCAGGGAGAAGAATTCTGTTACTCCTGTAGCTGGGGTCTCGTAGAACCATATTAATGTATAAGTGGATGCTTAAACATACCTTACAGTGTATAGTTTCAAAACAAAACTCCCTCTCCGCTCCCAGTCATTGACACGATGCCTTAGGCTACCTCATGAAGAGCAGCAGAATGAATACTTCTTGGCTCCTCCTAACACGCTGACCTGTCACATACGCATTCACTTCAAATTTCTTTTGCACAACTAAAGTTGAATAACAAGATCAGAAAAACAACTCAGCCCCCTTACCGGACTGGCAAGTAAAGGGACCTCCAGAACTTCCTGACCCTTTCACTTCAGTGATTCCATGCCAAATATGGCTTCTTCAAGCCAGAATCCAGGACTGATCAACAAAACCAGAATTCTGGCCTCTTGCCAATCCCCTCAGGCAATCTGAAAGCACAGCCAGAGAAGGGGCAGCAACGAAAATTGCCTGTGATCTCCTTTGCTCTTTCTAGTCTGTGTGTGGCTTTGCTTTGGTGACACCCTCTACCTTTCCACCCTCTTTCTGTGCTACTATCATTACTATTGGCAAGAGTTTTCAGAGCAACGAGGCAAGGGACCTTAGGGCCTTGGGATTGGGGGTGGGGATGGGGATGTCAAGAAGGTGACTTGTTTTGGGATAAACGCACTTGGGCCTCTGGAAAGCAGGAGGCCCCTGGTCCCTGAGAGGATGTTAAAAATTAAATATTAAGAATAAATAAATAGCTCCCAAATGACACGAGTCAAGGAATGAAGGCTCCTGTCCTATCTAGTGAGGAGACTACTCCTCCCAAGGAAGGATCCAGAAATCTCCAGCATGCAGGACTGGGGCTGGGCCTGGACATCAACGTTGAGTGGGGTGCTTGGTGGCAGCTGCTGAAGGCAAGGAGCTGGCACCAAGAAGGAACAGGCTGGGCCTCTCTGGGACCTGCTCAAGGCTAAGCCCCCTTGGCAGCCTCCAGGACCTAAAGCTATTTGGCAAAAGACGGGAGGCAGGAAGAGCCAGGCCTGTCAGATGCTTCCTCAGTCCCACCCGGAAGCTTCCAGCCTCTGTGCTGCTCTTTCCTGCAGCCAAGAGCTTCCAACAAGAACATCGGCCTCTTCCCCAAATGTGGAGGGAACCTAGCGCCAGCAGGGCTGTGGGCAAGCAGCAGAGGGAGCGTGCATCAGCCTCCCCTGGGGGAGGAGGAGACCACTCCGAGCACTGGAGCAGCTCAGGCAGTGGTGGACGCTGCAGGGACAACACAGGTGCCAGCTAAGCCCCTCCCCAAGAGGTAACTAACTCTCACCACAGGAGCCCCCTTTCCTGGGACAGCCTTCAAGATCCTCTGCAACGGGCGAGTTTGGGCTTGGTTCGCCATGGTGGCTTCCTGGAGAAGGAGGAGAGGCAGGGAGGCAGGAGACTGCGGCAGCACAGGAACAGAGACCAAAGTATGCTGCTCCCGTTCCAGGAAAGCATGAGGACAAGGCTCCGCAGACCGAATGCAAAGGGAACTGGATCCTGCAGCCCTCAGCACTGCTCCTCGCCTCCATAAGTAACAGCGCTGCGTATTTCTGGTCTTGCTTGTTTTGCAGAGAGAAATCCTTGAGAGTCACCCCCTCCTGCGGTTCCAGGGTGGCCATGGGCCTGGCGGCAGGAGGGCCAGCTCAGCCCTTCTCACCCACCCCATTCTCCTCGTGCTGGGCCTGCTGGAGTGCAGCCGTAGCCTCCTTCTCCTTCTGCCTCAGCGCCGCGGCCTTCTTCTCCTGTTCCGCGTGGCTCTTCATGTGCGCACTGCGGCTCTTCACCTTGAAGAACACCCTGTGGGCAGGTAGGACAGTGATCAGGAGGGGGACAGTGTGGAGAGTGTGTCAGAGACTCCCGAGGTGGAAAGAGTGTGTGTGAGAGACCCCGGGGTGGGAGGGAGAGAGAAAGAGACCCTCCAGGGTAGAGTGTGTGTGTGTGTGGGGGGGCGCACCTCCCCGGGGTGGAGTGTGCATGTTGAGACTCCATGGTGGAGGAGAGTATATGTGTGAGACCTCCAGGGTGTGTCTTCCCACCTCACCGCCATAGTCAGTGCCATCATTATCTTTTTGAGTTGGAGTCTCACTCTGTTGCCCAGACTGGAGTGCAGTGGCACGCTCCCGGCCACTGCAGCCTCGACCTGCTGGGCTCCAGAGATCCTTCTGCCTCAGCCTTCCCAGTAGCTGGAACTACAGGCACGCGCTACCACGCCCGGCTAATTTTCTATTTATTGTAGAGATGAGGTCTCGCCAAGTTGCCCAGGCTGGTCTTGAACCCACGGGCTCAGGCAATCCACTCGCTTTGGCCTTCCAAAGTGCTGGAATTACAGGCTGAGCCACCGAGCCCGGCCAGTGCCATTATTTTCTAAAAGCTGCCCAATGATGTCATAGCCCTAGAACCCCAGAGTCAATCAGCAGACATCCTCCTCCCATGCCCTCCTGCTTACCTGCCACACTTTTTACAAGGGAAGGTATTCTCCTGGTTCTGGGTCTTATTGAATGTCTCTGGCTTTTTCTTCTTCTCTGAGAAAGGTAGTGCCCTTCGGGACTTCCCTGTGCCCTCCCTTGGCTTCTCTGAGGGCTGGCTGCTGGCAGACCCAGGGGCGTTGGACTCGTGGCTTCGGAGGATGAGGATGTCATTAGCCTGGAGGGAACAGGACAAAGAAAGCAGAGTGATCAGGGAAGTGGATTGGAATCAGGGAGTAGAGGGGCTCTGAAGGTCATATACTCCTGCCAAAGGGTCACCTAGCCTCCCCTTGGGTCCTTCTGGCCTCCTGGGAAGCCCATGGCATCTTTGGTCAACTCTGTCGTCTGCAAAGGTGCTGGTCTGGCAGTTCTGCAGGACAGCCCTAACTGTGTAGTGCCCCATGTTCCCGACATGCCCGACAGGGGTCTGTGTCTGAATTAATGAAGTCCATGCTCATATTTTCTATCATTTAGTCCATTCATGTCTTCATGTCACAGATGAGGTTCTGCCCCTGGGGTGTGCCAGATGCCCCTGCCCTCAGTGGGCTCACAGTCTGGTGTGTAGGAAGCCAGCTCAGGACAGCTCGGCATGGGGAAGGCTGAACAGAGGTGAAGAGCAGGGGTCAGACAGGGGCGCAGACAGGGACCTAGCTGGGGCCCAGAGGGCCATCAGAGTGATGCTGCGTGTGCTGGGAAAGCGTTCCAAGGAAGCAGAACTGGAGAGAGCGCAAACACAGAGCACAGCTCTCGGTGCAGGACAGCTGCGTATTTACAGTTTATGAATTTCTGTAAGCACATGTGTATAACACAAGTTAAAGAAAAAACACTCGTAGTAGTTCCCCAACCAGCCCCTTCCCTCCTTACCCCCTTCCTGGGGGCAGGGGGGACTCTCTCTGACAAGCAGCTATGGCTGGTATTGCTTCTTGGCCTATGATAGAGTAGACAGAGCACTGCCCTAGGAGTCCAAGGACCTGTGGTGTGACTTCAGGCAAGTCACTTAACATCTCTGAACCCCTTACCCTCACCTGCAGAGTAGGAATTGATACTTGCTGGGGTTACTGTGAAGAAGTGATGAGACAATGGAAATGAAAGCACTTTGCAGCGACCACACGTGAAGGAATGGTTATTCTGTTGTCTCACTCAGCTTCAGACTCTGTCAGGGATGCAGCTGTCTTGGGGGAATGCTGTCTGAGCTACAACTCATGAATGCGACCCCAGTGTCCCACAGACCCATTGGGTTTTCACAAAAACTTTTTCCTCTGAACTCAGATACAGAAGTATAGTGTAAAAATTAACAGCAGACTCTAGAGTCAGGCTGCCTACTCACTGAGTTATCTTGAGTCTCAATTTTCCCATCTGTGAAATGGGAGAAATAGTAGTACGTACAACATAGGGTTGTGAGGATTACTTGCATTAACAGCATAAAGTACTTTCGGCACTCCCAGGCATTGTGATGACCATGTTCCTGCTTTGCCCTGCCTCCCAGACCTACTGGCCAAGCTCCACCCCCCTGGCCCTGCGCTGGGTGAGTGGAGGTCACACTTACCGATTCATTGGCCTGTAGTGTCTGCGTGGCCTTGACGGCCGCTGCCCGTCGGCTGCGCTCTCGCCCCTCTTCCTGCTCCCCCTTCTCCTGGTACTCTGGCACTTCCTCCTCCCCATCCTTCCTGGGTTCTTTCACCTCTCTCTTGGGCTCCAGCCTCTCTTCACTTGGGGATTCTCTTCTGGGAGGAGGCACCCTTGGGAACTTCTGGGACGTCTACAGGGGACAAGAATGAGGGCAATGAGCCTAGAGCTCAGTCATTTTGCCTTGGCGCACCGATTCTGACCCACCTGGGATTCACTTGCCCTTGCCTGTCCTGTATGCCTGGCTGGCTCAGCACAGCCTTCTGTCCAAGGACCCTTTCATAGGCCATAGTCCTCCCATGGCTAGTCTGCCTGGGGACAGAAGAGAGTCTTGAGCCCTGGGATCCCTCAGGAGAGCGGGCTTGAGGCTGAGCCAGGCAAGGAGTGTGCCGGTCCCCCCATCAGTCATCTGCCTTCCTGGACAGATGCCTAGGAGACACCCTGGAGTAGGGTGGTCTGGGAAGCCTTGAGCTCTAAATTCCAAACTCTCTCTATAATGCTTTTGGCATCTCTACAACCTTCCCATCTGCAAAATGGGCACCAAACGACTCCATGTCTTAGAGTAGCATGTCACCAAGTGTGGTCTTGCAGTCCCTTGACGATCTTAGGTGGATACAGGGACACACAGTTAACAATCCCTTTTCAATTCTCTTTCCATTCTGATTATGTCAAGGACAAAGTCTCTGGCTGGTGCTAATGTGTCTTTTACACTTCTCTAGACTTGATAATCTCTCTAACAAAGAGAGGTCAGGTCTCATTCCCAGAGCCTTGGAAGGCAACACAGTATCTAGCTAGAAGCTAATAACACTAGTTTTCATATATATTTATTTTTACCAGTACTGCCTATTTATGGCAAACAATACTGGTTTTCTACTTACAATTGTGATATAAATAAAGCTTCCCTTTCAGTTGAGTTGATTTAAAGAAAAATATTAAGTAATAGCACAAGTGGTATGTGAACATGACAAGAACAGTAGTAGTGATACATAGCAGGCTGCAGATATAGCTGAGATCATAAAAGTGATATAAGAATGACTAGTTTGTTAGAAGTCTGCTATGAGGAGATAGTAAGTGTATGCTGGTGCAAATCCTGTGGGAAAATATCCAATTTTTACATCAACACAGTGTGTTATTACTATGACACTAGCACTACAGAGAGGGGAACCCAAAGTTCCAGGGCTCCCAGAGGCTGTCTGGGACACCACCTTCCTCTACCTGCCTTCCACAGGCTCCCAGAGAGCTTGACCACAGGTTCCTAGTCCAGCCCTGGCCCCAGACCCAGTCCAGGCTCTAGGCAGCTGAGGCTGGAAAAGGAGTCACCTTAATATCCACTTCAACCTCTTCCTGGGCTGACTTCTCATCACTTGGCTCCACATCCCCAAAGGTGAGGGTCCCGTTGCGGCCGATTTTCACCTGTTTCTTGTAGGTGTAGTAGAACTCCACGCATTGGGCCACAGTCTTGGTCTGGATCTGGTTTGAAGCCAAAACTGAGGTCAGAGCTTACCTGCATAGGGAGTCCAGTCTTCCTCGTCTCCACACATTCCCCTAATCTCAGGCCAAAAACTAAATCCAGGCAACCCAGGGAAAAAAAGCATTTTTCCAGTGCCTGCTCTGTAACAAACCACTGATCAATTCAATTAATCAATGCTTCACCACTATTTAAAATAAAGTAAGCTATAAATATAGGACAACACTGGAACCCCTGGGGAGATGTGAATATGAATTGCATATTGAAGGGCATTATTGATCAGATTATTATTATTATTATTTTGAGTTGGAGTCTCACTTTGTTGCCCAGACCAGAGTGCAGTGGCACGCTCCCGGCCACCGCAGACTCGACCTGCTGGGCTTGGGCGATCCTTCCGCCTCAGCCTTCCAAGTAGCTGGAACTACAGGCGTGTGCTATCACGCCTGGCTAATTTTTTGATTTATTGTAGAGATGAAGTCTCGCCAAGTTGCCCAGGTGAGTCTCGAACACGCGGGCTCAGGCAATTCACTCACCTCGGCCTCCCAAGGCGTGGGATTACAGGCTGAGCCCAGCCCAGATTATTTCTTGGGTGTGCTAATGGTACTGAGGTCTTGTAAAATATCCTTGTTTTTAGGAGATACATGCTGAAATACAGAGTCATGTGACAGAATGTCTGAAACTTACTTTTAATGATTAGCTGAAGCAGAGAAAGAAAAATAGTTATATATATGTGTCTATATGTTTAGATACACACAGGAAAAGAGAGAGAGAGCAAATATGGCAAGTGTTAATGGGTGGCAAATCTAAGTGAGAGTAAGTAGGTGTTCACTGTATTGTTCTCTCCAAAATTTTTCAAACTGAAAAGTTAAAGGGAAAAAGTTTGAGCACCATCCACATTCATAGCCAGCTGAGTAGACACCCTTTATCAATCCAGGCACACAATTTCATTTCTCTCCAGCAAACAGTAAGTGAGGGGGGAGAAATGTCAGTGTCCCATGTGGGGGAGAAGCTCAAGGGAAACTAACAAGACAGGCTTGGAAAAGCTGAAGAGGTAGCAAAGGCCCAAGTCCTGCTAAGACTCTGTCACCAAATGGCTAGGTGACCTTAGGCAGGTCACTCACCTTTCCAACTGCAGTTTTTTCATGTGTAAGCAGTTAAGTGGGGTAAATAACACTAGCCAATCTCCAGGAGCCTCTCAGGTGAAGCTCTAGCTTCACTGCAAAAATCTATCTGGCCGCTGGTTTAGTTTCTGAACAACTTTCCCAACACATAGGCTGTCTTCTCTGATGCCACCCTCTGTCCCCCTCCCTCACAGGCCCAGGCTCCCAGTCTGCTTAGCCACAGCTGGGTCGGAGCTCCCATCCAGAGAGCCCAGGGGTCAGCATGGGTCCTCTATACCGCAAGTTTCATCTCACAGGAATGGCCAAGGGACACATTTCTTAATTAGACTGTTTTACACTTTTACTATCAATTCTCTCTGATCATTTGTTTGACTAATGGTCTAATCTTTTCCTTAGGCATTAGGGGTGCCTCAGTGAATTTTACAGGCATGTCCTTGGGTCTAGGCTTTCCATCAGTACTTCTCAGTCAGGAAAGACAGCGTTACATAGCAAAGGGCTATCCTCACAACAGGGCCCTCTTGGTGAACTTGTCATCTGACATGATCTACAACCCCAGGGGAAAGGGTGTGTTCTTAGAAGCTCTCTTCCCTTGGAGGTCCACACAACTCACTCTCCTCACAGGCCAGGTTTTGTGAAACAGGGCTGGGAAGATGTATTCCTTGGATCAGCCAAGTACTCTAGTCTTCCAGAAGAATATGGAGAGAGGACAAGATAAATCTAGGAAACCTAGGCTTGGTCAGCTTCCAGGAAGGAAGTCCTGGGTCAGAAAGGAAGCGGGCAGAGGCCCCCAGGTCAGCAACACAGGCACTTGGTGGCTCTCAGTTCCCCTCACCCTGCTGGGTCTCTCCCCGCCCACCTACCTGCCTCTGGGGAATAATTCACTTCTGCTTATGGCCTTCCTTCCCATCCTGTCCTGCCCATTCTAAGTCTAATGCCACTAGGCCTGATGTCCACTTAGGCCTCCTTCTGGATGGAGACCCAGAGCCTAGTCACAACACCTTAAGATGGTGAAGGGTGTTTAGAACCAATAGGGAAAAAAGGCCATATCTTTTTTCCTTCTAGTATTGTTTAGAAAAGTGTCTTTGAGGCCACTTAGTAGCACTGACCTGACTGATTTTTGAGAGGGCTTGGTCACTGGCGGGGGGTCCCCAGAGTCACACAGGCAGCTCCTGGCCCTCCCTTGCCCCTGAAACAGAGCCCAGCTCACCAGCTTCTGCACCAGAAAGAAATCCTTCTTGTAGATGGCCATGCCCTTGTTGAAGAGCTTCCTCTCAGTCATTTTCCACTGGTCGGAGCCTGCAGGGCCAAGAAACAACCAGAGTAGTGAGGAGGGCAGGATCAGGAACACCGTGGGGTGGTTCTGACAGGCAAAAAAGCGTGAAGCCATTCACCATGTCTCTTCAGGCATCAGAGCCAGCTTCCTGCCTGGCTTTGGCTGTGTGCCAGCAATGTTGCTCGGAGTCTCCCCCTTGCTTGGGAAATGGGAACTAATAATAGAACCTACCAGCACACCAGCTGTGGTGAGGACTAAACGAGGCAATGCAAGTAAAACCCTTGGTACACTGCCTGGGGCAGATGAAATGTGGTACTAACAGGGATGGAGAACAGTGGCTGCTGGGATTATGTGATTTGGTCAGCATCCCTCTTATTTTATTTTTTTGAGTAGGAGTCTCACTCTGCTGCCCAGACTGTAGTGTAATGGCACGCTCATAGCCACTGCGGCCTCAACCTGCTGGGCTCAGGTGATTCTTCCGCCTCAGCCTTCCAAGTAGCTGGAACCACAGGTGCATACCACTACCACTCCCGGCTAATTTTTTAAAAATTTATTGTAGAGATGAGATCTCGCCAAGTCGCCTGGGCTGGTCTCGAACCCTGGACTCAGACAATCCTCTGGCCTCAGCCTCCCAAAGTGCTGGGATTACAAGTGTAAGCATAAGCCCGGCCAGCATCTCTCTTAAAATAAAAGTGCCCCAAACGGGACATGTACTCCAGGGGCCGTCCAAGTTCCAGACACCTGATGCCCAATTGGATGGCACTTCCTGGTTCCTGTCCCTGTGACCTGGGCTTTTTGGCTGGTGAGCTCCTGTCTGCCTACCCTTTCTCCCTGCCCCTCCAGGGTAGAAGATGCCCCTGAAGAGCTACCCCACTTTGGTGCCCGTTTCCTCACTGACTCTGGGCCCACCTAGCCCTTTCACTGCCCCAACCCAGGGCTGTGACCCAGCACGGAGCAGGGCCCCACTGCACATGTTGGAGACCTCCCGAGGCTCCAGGCCCCAAGCCCACCCCAGCCAGGCCCACCTGTATAGTGATAAGTTGCCAGTGGGTGGTTGTGGGGCCACAGGGGCTTCTTCAGTAGCAGCTTATTCAGCGTTTCCTGGAGGGAAGTGAGGGAAAGGTCAGGGCCTTGGCAGCATCTTAGTGGTGGACGAGCATCCTAGGCCCTGGCAGAACTCAGAGGCCCTCCTCAGGCTGCTACGTAGGCTGGACACGTACTCCCGCCTGCCTTTAACTGCTGAGGGATGAGGTCTGGTAGGATGGCGAGGTCATATGGGTGTGGCTTTTCAGAAAGGAGGCTGTAGGGCTTCTTGAGAGAGAGAGCCATGGCCCCCAAGGCAGACAGTGCAGGTGGAGAAGGACCCAGCATTTTCCCAGTTTCAAGACATGGGGACCCAGAATCAGGGACTGGAATAGATAGGAGGATCCTGCATAGCAAAATCTGGAGTTTAAAACTAGAGCTCCCTTGAACAAGCCCCTTCAGCCCCTTCCTTGGTCAGATGCTCTCATGGGTCTCAAATCTGCATAGCAGCAAGCCATGGATCCAAGCCAGCCCCAAGGGACCCTCCCTCTGCTGGGGCTGCCTCCTCACCAGGATATCTCCCCTGGACTCATGCAGACAGTGCAGGGCCAGCTCCTGGTTGGTGCCAGCTCCAGGGAAAATGCTGGAACAGGCAGCAGTCAGCAGGTCTTCCACTGGATTCACCAGAGGGTGTTGGGGGTGGGGGAAGAGAAACCACATTCAGGGCAGGGCTGGGCTGGGCCTGGTCACCCAACTGCCCACCAGCCTGCCCTCGAGTGCCAGCTCCCTCCTCACCTTGCCTCTGCTTCTCCCGGCTGCACTCCAGGTCCTCCCATGGCTGCCACACCAAGTCGGCCTTGTGGGGATCTGCAGCTGCCAGGGCGCGGTCCCTCATCGACGGGATTTCTGCTTGGAAACGGGAGCCCACGTTGATCCGTCTACAGGAGTGGAAAAGGCAGGGAGTGAGGCCTCACTCTGCAGGATGGAGAACCTGACTGTCTCCCTGGGGAAGGGAAGAAGAGGAGGGGCAAGGCCTCAAATGGGTGGAGGGAATCTGATTTCTGGGGGACTACGAGGCCAGAGAGGCAAGACCCTGAGGCTGGAAAGGGCAGAAGTGGCTCCAAGTTTACAGATGGGAAGAGTCCCTTGGCCCACCCTTCTAACTCTTCTAGAGATAAATTCAAGATAAACTCGTCTTTCCTTTCTCTGCAACTTCCACACAGAAGCAGCATAAGGACAGCAAAACCCAGGGCCCACTGCAGAAGCCCAGAGAGGCCCACTCAGCCCTCTGCAGGCCCCACAGAATCCTCTTCCTCCAGGGTCCCTGCATGTACTGTCCCAACATGGCCACCCTCATACCCTGGACCAGGGCAGGGCTGTACTTACGGCTCGATGCTCACTGGGGTGGCTTCCCCCATCACAGAGAGGACGGGTGGGGTGACTTCAGCACTGTCTATGGGACAAACAGCAGGTTGGCAAACTCCCTTTAGCAAAATGCCCCAACCCTAGGTGGCTGCCAGGTTCATATAAGAGTCACAGTGATGACTCAGAGCTCACACCTGCAACACAGGTAACCCGGGCCCTGGCTCTACAGCCTGCTACCTGTGACAGCTCAGGCCCTTTACCAAATATTTGGTTGCCTCAGTTTTCACACATGCAAAAAGGGGCCATTACTACCTATCTCCTAGGGTTAATGTGAGGATGAAATGAAATAACATGCAGAGCCGGACAGTCATAAATATTAGCTATTATTACTACTAAAGCCATGTCCTTTCTCCCAGGAGTTCTCACACTACAGAATTAAGAGGCTTAATTCTAGGTAAGAGTCTAAAACTTTGGGCACACTAGGAAGATGGTAAAAGGGATCACTGTTTTATAATGACCTTCTCACTTCCTCTCTGAACTTTCTGCCTTGGTTTCTCCCAAACTAATTATCTTAAGATCAAGACATGCTCATAATCAAGACATTCCCTTGCTCCACGCCTCCCTTTTTTGCTAACTCCTTCTGCAATGTGAGATAAAAACTGAAATCCTTCACTCAGAGTTCAAGTCAGTTCCCCCTTCCATCTGTACCCCACCCCCCTTGCTGGGGCTTTGATCTTAACAGCCCCTCACTATCGCTGCTAGTCCTACTTACAGGCCTTTGTGCCAGTCATTTCCTCTGCCTGGTGTGTCCTCCCTGCCCTCCTCCATAGTTCAAGCTCAGCCTAGCCCCACCCCCTTGACTGCCTTCCCTGGATTCCCAGCCTAGCAGCCTCTACTGGCTTCACTTTTCTCACCAGTGGCAGACCCCACACTGCCGGGAACCTCTATTTTTCTGACTCCCGGGCTTTCAGGTCAATTCCCTAATGACCCCACACATTTTAGAACAGAACATTATGTCTCATACATTCTTGAAGCGCTCACAGGACCCAGTTCAAGGTTTTAGACCCAAGTGCTCAGTAAATATTCATGGATGGACTGACTTCTTCCTTGCTGCCAGTCTGGTCTCTACAATGACTTCCTGCTACACAACCTGGTGAGGAAGAAGCCTCTGGGGAAGCGGGAGGACCAGAGACAGCCAGCCTAGGGCAGACCATTTCTCACCCACAGACACCAGGGGGCACTGCAGAGCTACACCTTCGGTGAGGCCAGGGTCAGAGGTTGACTGGGTGAAAGCACTCATGATTGACTCCCACTTAATCCTCTCCACCACCCTAAGAGATCAGATTATCCCATTTTTCAGAGAAAATGGATCCTTCCGTGGAATGGGCAACATTTTTCAGCAACACACCGCTTGGGCCAGTCCAATACTTCCAGAATGTCTGCTCCTGACCAAAATGACTGTTCACACGACCCAGGAAAACAGATCTGCCACAGAGAATTATGAGCAAACACGATGCTAAGGGCTTTATGTGTGCTTATGCATGTGATAGGAGGTGGCTATTAGGTGGCTATTTGTGAATCTAAAAAGAAGCAAATTATTGGCAATTTCATCGTCAATGAAGTACTACTAACATCTCCATCTTCATACTGAAGAAACTGGGGCCCAGAGAGTTTAAGTGACTTGCACAGTAGGATGTGACAGTAAATGATGGTGGACAACCTCCTTCATCCTCTCAGAGAAGAGAGAGTGGATCTCCTTCTCCCAGAGCAGTCTAGCCCAATCCCATAAACTCAGACACCTCCCGGCCTGGTGCCCCACCCCCTCCTTCCCAACAGCTGCCGAGGCAAGTCACTCACTAGACCGGAGCAGGGTGCGATGGGCACTCTTAGGTGTGATGGGAGGAGGGGCTGGGATGCTGCTGGTTGATATGATGGCATTGAAGTAGAGGCCTGAGCCTTCCCGCACAGGGCTGAGGATAGGGGGTGGCGTGTAGGGGGGCAGCTCAAAGCTCCGCTCAGAGGGGTGGTCAGCAAGGCGGACAGGAGAGCGCAGGTGGCTCTGGTACGGGGTGATGTTGGAATAGACAGGAGGGGCGATGAAAGTGCCCGCCTTGGTGGGGATGATCAAAGGCTCAGGCCGTGGCCGCTGCTTTGGTTTCCGCACAGAAGTCTCCCCCTCCAGCTTGGCATTCATGTCCTCAGCCTGGAGGAAGAACGAGAACAAAGATGGCTTAGCCTCCCACTTATGAGAAAAGGTGAAGTCTTGACCACTGCTTGCCAGTCTCACCTTTGGAACTTGGTCTGCCCACCACACCCACCACACCCACTGGGACAAGTCTGACAAAGAGAGCAGGTCCAAAAGCCCTTCTTATTGTCTCCTCCAGGGCAGAGGTCAGCAAACATTTTCCACAAAGGGCCAGAGAGTAAATATTTTAGGCTTTGTGGGCCACATGCAGTCTGCTACATATTTGTCTTCTTTCTCTTTTTAAAAATAAACCTATAAAACTGTATAAACTACTCTTAGATCTAGCTTTGGCCCCCAGACCATAGCTCGCCAACCTTGATGTAAGTATTCAACAGTGCAGGGGAGTACAGTAGTTAGGACCAGGCTCCGGAGCTGACTGCCTGCCACCTTTACTACCACTTAAAATTACTCAATCTCTCTGCATCTTCATCTTTAACATGGGAAGAATAAGTGCCTGCCTAATGGGGCAGCTATGAGGGCCACATGAGTTAACACAGGGAAATCACTGAGAATATTACCTGGTACACAGTAATTAGTAAGTACTGGCCGTTATCTCTATTTAAACTCCAGGCTCTGCATTAGATGGAAGCCCCTACTATGTGCTAAGACCTAAACTGGGCATGGGACTACAAAATGGAATGGACAGTAGTTCCTGTCTTCATAGGGTTTTTGTTCTCACAGTATTAGTCCTACTATGAGAGACTAGCCCACTCATGCTGTCAAAGGTTATCCCTCCCGGCTCACACTTCTCCCTGCTTGGGTCTCCACATAAAATTGAAAGCAGAACTCTAAGGGAATAGAGGCCTTCCCTTGCTTCATCCCTGTCTTCTCAAAGGGCACAGAATGGAGCCCTACAGGTGAGCAGCATCCAAGTTGTGCCTCTAGGTATACAGTATAACAGATAAGGTTGGCCATGTTGACTGGAATAATGGGGTCTTTTCTCCAAGACTTCAGTTCCCATATCACCTTCTAGTAGAGGGCCCTGACTCCCTGTGAGGCAGTGGTCAGGTCCTTTACCAATTTGTGCCCTCTTTTCTCTTCTATAGATTAGAATGAAATGAAATTGTTCATTCTTCTGCCCTTAATGGAACAATATGATTGCACAGAAAAAATGAAGTGGAGCCAAAAGCCCCCAAACATGGGGGGCAAGAAATACAACAGAAATTCAGCTAGCTGAATGATGTGTAAATTTATAAGGGATTTTAACTATTCTGAATATTTAACTATTATTTGTGTTTATTTTTTAGATGTGGTAATAGTATTGAAATCATATTTTTTAAAGAAAGAGTATGTATGCATTTCAGATACAACTTGAAGTATTTATGGATGGAATGATAGTAATGTGCTTCAAAATCATCCAGTGGAAGGCTGGGCACAGTGGCTCACACCTTATAATCCTAACACTTTGGGAGGCCGAAGTGAAGGGATTCCTGAGACCCACGGGTTCGAGACCAGCCTGGGCAACTTGGCAAGACTTCATTTCTACAATAAACAAAAAATTAGGCCAGGTATGGTGGTGTGCGCCTGTAGTTCTAGCTACTTGGAAGGCTGAGGCAGAAGGATTGCCTGAGCCTAGCAGGCTGGGGCTGCAGTGGCTGGGAACACGCCACTGCCCTCCAGCCTGGGTGGCAGGGTGAGATTCCAGCTCAAAAATCACCATCATCATCATCATCCAGTAGCAGGGAGAAGCAGCAGTGCAGGCCAACAAGATAACCTATATTTTGATAACTGTAAAATGGCTAAACACTGACATTCTCATATCATTCTTTCTATTTTTATTCATAATTGAAAATGTATATACATTTAAAAAATACTGAACAAAATAAACAAACAACAAAAAACAAACTTCCCCCAAAAGCCTGATGTAGTGAAAATACTCACAGGTGGGGATTAAGGAGATCCAAATTCTAGAGCTAGTTATGTTGTTATTCAGCTATAGAACCTAAAGTCAAGTCTCTTGCCTTTTCTGGACCAAATTCCTCAACTATAAAATAGGGATTGAGGCCGGGCTTGGTGACTCAGCCTGTAATCCCGCACCTTTGGAAGGCTGAAGTGAGTGGATTGCATGAGCCCGCGGGTTCGAGACCTGCCTGGGCAACTTGGCGAGACCTCATCTCTACGATAAATCAAAAAAAATTAGCCAGGAGTGGTAGCGCACGCCTGTAGTTCTGGCTACTCGGAAGGCTGAGGCGGAGGGATTGCCGGAGCCCAGCAGGTCGAGGCTGCAGTGGCCAGGAGGAGCCACTGTACTCCAGTCTGGGCGACAGAGTGAGACTCCAACTCAAAAAAAAAAAAAAAAAAAAAAAAAAAATAGGAATTGAGTTGTGTAGTTGCTTAGGCTTCTTCCTGCCCACTCTCAGGACAAGCTGTCCAGGCCTCCAGCCTCTACCACAAAATTTCCCCCAACCAGAGAACAAGACACCAGAGAGCAAAAACTGGTGCTTATTTTTAATCTTGATGCTTCCTTTCCTGTTACAGAAGATAGGCATGCAGGACAACTCTCCAGCGAAGGATAACTAGAAAATCTGGACTCAATGTAATAGAAAAACACATTTCTGAATATCTGACAATATTCTTTGTGTTAATTTTTTAGGTGTGGTAATGGTATTGAGATATTTTTTAAAGAAAGAAAGAGTATATATGTATTTCAGACACAATCTGAAGTATTTACGGATGGGATGATACAATGTTAGTGATGTGCTTTGAAATAATCCAGGTATGAGAGAATAGGTTGGCAAAGAATTAAAGAGTCAAGATCCAGTAAAAGAAAGCCAAAAAAGTAAGCCCAGCATCTGAAGTTACAATTTTCCCTGGAGGCAGATGCTGTTACTGGAAGAGGGAGCTGAGATGCTTAAAAACTAAGCATAACTTTTAAGACATTCAAAGAGCTAACACAATTAAAAATTAGAGTTTAGGGCTTGACAAGCAAGGAGAGGCTGGTAAAACCCCAGGCTTTGGACTGGGATTCTAAAAAGCTCTATCTCAGAATCAGATGAATCAAAAACAGGCTAGTCCTTACAAGGAATAAAACCCAACTCAAATCATCTCATCTCAACCTCTGATTAAATCAAAGGGATTCAGAATTGCCAGTGCCTTTTGCTGCCTGTCAGAAGCAAAGACAAATCCTCTCTGGAAAAGAACATCAAGTATCTTTAATTACCTTGACAGTTTTTCATACATAATGTTTGATATTCAACAAAAAATGACATACACAAAAAAAACCAATATGTGATTTAAAAGTAAAAATAACAGGTAATAGAACCAGACCCACATCCGTGACGTTATCGGTCGTAAACTTTAAGAAAACTATGCTTAAGTTTTGCAATAAAATAAAAGGCAAGGTTTAGAATTTCATCGAAGAACCAGAAACTTGGCCAGGCATGGTAGCTCACGCCTATAATCTCATCACTTTGGGAAGCCAAGGTGAGAAGATTGCCTGAGCTCACAGGTTTGAGACCAGTCTAGGCAACCTGGTGAGACCTCACCTCTACAAAAAAATAAAAAAATCAGCCAGGCATGGTGGCGTGTGCCTGTAGTTCCAGCTACTTGGAAGGCTGAGATGGAAGAATCACTTGAGCCCAGCAGGTCAAGGCTGTGATGACTGTGAGCATGCCACTGCACTCCAGGCTGGGCGACAGAGTGAGACTCCAACTCAAAAAAAAGAAAAAAGAAAAAAAAAAAGAAGCCAGGAACAGTGGCTCAAGCCTATAATCCCAGCACTTTGGGAGGCTAAGGTGAGAGGATTGTCTGAGTCCAAGGGTTTGAGACCAGCCTAGGCAATTTCGTTGGTGAGGCCTCATCTTTACAGTAAATAAAACAATTAGTCGGGTGTGGTGGTGCATACCTGTAGTTCCAGCTACTTGGAAAGCTGAGACAGAAGGATCACCTGAGCCCAGCAGGTCAAGGCTACAGTGGCCACGAGAGAGCCACTAAACTCCAGCTTGGGCAACAGAGTGAGACTCCAACTCAAAAAAATAAAAAATTAAATAAATTAAAAAATTAAAAAAGAACCAGAAACTCTAAAAATGAACCAAATGGAAATTTGGTAATTGGAAAATAAAATAATTAAAAATAAAAAACTTAATGAATGGTTTTAAAAACACACTAGATATAGCTAAAGACAGAATTAGTGAACAGAAAGACAGGTCAAGTTGAATAAAAATGAAAAATATAGGAAAATGCACAAAATAGGGATACAATGAAAAGGTCTACTAAACATATAACTGGAGTCCTAGAAAAAAAAGGGGGAAAAATGGAGAAGAAATATCCAAGAAGCACTATAAACTATAAACAGGATAAATACAAAGGAAAACGTTATTTAAGTATAACATACCAAAACTTCTGAAAGTCAAAGACAAAAAAAGAAAAGAAAAAGAAAACAACTTCCAAAATCTTGAGAGCAACAAGAGAAAAATACACTTTACATTCAAAGAAACAATATGGCTTATAGTAGTTTCTTAACTGTAAGAACAATGGACTCCTAATGGCAAAGGAAAGGTATTTCTTTATTTTTCTGAGAAGTCTCACTCTGTTGCCTGGGCTGGAATGCAGTGGCATGCTCATGGCCACCACTGCCTTGACCTGCTGGGCTCAGGCGATCCTCCTGCCTCAGCCTTCCAAGTAGCTGGAACTACAGGCACGCATCACTAACTACAGGCACGCATTCTGGCTAATTTTTTGATTTATTGTAGAGACGAGGTCTCGCCAAGTTGCCCAGGCTGGTCTCGAACCCCTGGGCTCAGGCAATCCTCTTGCCTCCGCCTCCCAAAGTGCTAGGATTACAGGCGTGAACCACTGCGTCTGACCTGGCATGGTATCTTTAAAGTGCCAAAAGAAAATAACTACTTCAGGTGTATCTTTCAAGTGGCATATAGTTGGCATTTGTTTTTATCCAGTCTTTTAATTAGAGCATTGGTACAGTTTATATCTATTTATGTATTTTTTTAATTAACAAACAAATTGTTTGCATTTATGTATACAACATGTTTTGATATAGATATATATTATGAAATGGCTAAAGCAAGCTAATTAACATATCTGTTACCTCACAAACTTGCCATTTTTTGTGAGAACATTTATAAAATCTGTTTTCTTGGCTGGGCAACTTGACAAGACTCATCTCTGCAATCAAGAAAAATTAGCCAGGCATGGTGGAATTCTCTATGCAGCAAAGCTATCTTTCAAAATAAAGATGAAATTAAACCATTTTCAGATCATCAAAGACTAATAAAACTCATCATTAGCAGGTTCACACTAAAGGAAATTTTAAGGGATGTTCTTGAAGCAACATATAAATAATCCAGGATGGAAGCTTAAAGATATGAGAAAAATGAAAGCAATAAAAAGGGTAACTATTGGGACAAATCTAAGATAAAAAACAACTGAACAAAACAATGTATAATGTCCTGTTGATGTGAAAATATAGAGAAAATGAAAATGCATGTCAATGATGCTACAAGTTAAGGATTGGTGGAAAATAAAGTTAAAGTGTTGTAAGAACTTTGCATTGCCAGGAAGAGGAAAAAGTACTAATGTATTAGATTTCAATACCCCAAGGATGCACAGCTGACTCTCTAGCAGCCTTTCTCAATCAGAGAACTAAGCCCTAATATCATAATGCATTCATTGTACATAATGAGTTAAATTATCTCATTTGCATTTAAGAATGGTACTAGCGACATGCCATCCTTCAGAGAATTGAGGAAATAGTCGCTCAAATCCCTCTATGTGGGGCTTAGTTCTCTTGCAGAAATCCAGGTAAGAAGAATATTAGAGTAATCACTGAAAGAGAGATAAGCAAGTATATAACTAATAAATTCACAAAGTAGGGAAATGGAGTAACAAATCAATCCAAAGGAAAACCAAAAAGGGACACAGGAGAGGCAGGATGGGATAAACAGAAAGCTAACAGGAGATGGCAAATTTCAATTCAAGAACATTGGTGATAATATTAAACGTAAACTGTATAAATGGAAACTTAAAAAAATTGAACTCATGGAAACAGAAAGTAGAACAGTGGTTACCAGGGTTTCAGGGATGAGGTGGGGATCGGGAAGATGTTGGTCAAAAGACACATAATTTCAGTTAAAAAGAAGTTCAGGTGATCTATTGTATATCATATTAACTATCATTAATAACAGTGTACTGTATACTTAGAAACTGCTAAGAGCACAGATTTTATTTTTTTGAGTCAGAGTCTCACTCTGTTGCTGGAGTGCCATGGCATGCTCACAGCCACTGAAGTCATGAACTGCTGGGCTCAGGTGATCCTTCCACCTCAGCCTTCCAAGTAGCTGGAACTGTAAGCAAGTGCCACCATGCCTGGCTAATTTTTCTTGATTGCAGAGATGAGGTCTTGCCAAGTTGTCCAGCCAAGAAAGCAGATTTTAAATGTTCTCACAAAAATGGCAAGTTTGTGAGGTAACAGATATGCTAATTAGCTTGCTTTAGCCATTTCATTATATATCTATATCAAAACATCATGTTGTATATATAAATGCAAACAATTTTTGTTTAATTAAAAAAATACATAAATAGAAAGGAAGATATAAACTGTACCAATGCTCTAATTAAAAGACTAGATAAAAACAAATGCCAACTATATGCCACTTGAAAGACACACCTTAAGTAGAAGAATACAGAAAAGTTGACAGTGAAAAGATGAAAAAAGACACATCCTGTAGACTCTAACCAAAAACGCTAAATAACAGAGAAAGTAGACTTTAAAAGCAAAAAAAAAAAACTTAAGATAAAAAGAGGTTTCATAAAGTATCTAATCCAGTTCTAAATGAGTATGTTCCTAATAACATTGCATCAAAAATGTATAAAACAACAACAGAACCAAAATTAGACAAAACCTCAATCTTAGCAGATTTGTTTTTTTTTTGGTCAGAAAGTGAGAAAGCAGGATTTACTGAGAGGACAGAAAAGCTCCCACAGTGAGAGGGGACCCGAGGGGACTGCCCCTTAGTGGGAGATTTTAAGACACATATCTCAGCAGGACAGTATGGACAAACCTCTCTACCTAGCAGTACCTAGCATAGGGCCTGACCCATAATAGGGGCCCAAGCACAAAACGCTGACCTGAAATGAAAGAGGTCATTCTAGATTCTCCAAGTCTCAATTTCAAGTGTAAAACTGTCTCATCCTCCACATGTACATTCATTCAGAAGTCAGGTTTGGGAAGTAAAAGTAGCATCTCCACAGGTTCCCTGTTCTCATTTTTCCCTTGTTGTTTTTCATTCCTTGTTCTCCTTAGGCCCCAGGAGCACCCAGGTTCTAGAGGTATTTGGACAGTGAGCCTCTCATACCTGCACTGGACCATCCGTCCCGGGGATTCGGGTGGACCGCCTGCGGGTGACAATGACTGATGGCTTGTGCTCAGTGGGGTTCTGTTCAGGACCCTTCCCATCCTCGTCAACACCTCCAGCTTGGGCTGCCTCAGTTGGGTCCACAGCCCGCACAGGCACAGACACTGGGATGATGAGTGGTATCATCCCACTGTCTTCTCGGGCTCGCTTGGTGACTAATGAAGGCTCAGAAAACTCCACCCCACATTTGGCAGTTGAGGCAAGCACACTTTTCCGCTTCTCCTCAGAGCCACTGGCATCCTGAAGAGATGGGGTGCAGGGATGAAAGCGAAGTTTAGAAGACAAGTTCTGATTTGCTGATCCAGAACCCCCCCTCTCATTTAATCCAGGGACTAACACCCACAGTGACTCCCAATGGTCTTGGACAATCTGGCCCTTCCCCGGCCACCTTTTCCCACATCACATTTCTAAACCCTTTCCATAACCTCCACGTCTCCCATTCTGACCTGGAACAGGGGTCCCAGACCACCAAATGGCTGCAAGTGGCTTATGGACACGTTTCATATGTTTCAATTGGCCTACACAGTGGGTGGCACATAAAATAGTATCTGAATTTTTAAAAAAAATCTCTGCAAAATGAAGCAAGCAGGAACCCTGAAGCAAGGTAAAGGGTGGCCTCCCTACTACTCCCCCAGTGGCAGCTGGCTGCAGCCAAGTCCGGCGGTCCCTAAGCTCAGGACAAGTCCTACAGCCGGATTGCCCGGCGCCAGGTCGGCCCCCAACCCACTCTCACCTTTGCATTCTGCAGTGAGGCCAGCTCCACCGCCTTCTGGGCCAAGGTCAGCAAATTGGCCTCCTGGGACGCCCGGCGCCGCCGTCGTGTGCTCTGGATCACCCCACCCCGCAGCACCTGCCCGCAGTCCCCTGTGCCCAACGCCCTCAAGCCCTCCTCGCTGCCCATGGCGGGGACCTCCCGCTCCCGACCGTTGGAGGCCAGTCTCTCCCCCTCCGCCAGCAGCTGTGACTCCCTCAGCTCCAGCGGGAACCCCAGCGCTTCGGGATGGGGCTGCCCCAGGGAGCCAGGCGGCGGCTGCAGGGGCCAGTGGTGCAGGAAGAGGTTGCCCGCGGGCTCCTGCACAGGCTGGGTGCCGGCCCCCTCCAGCGTGCTGGGAGGCAGGATTCCCTCCTTGGAAAGGCGGCGGGAGCGGCGGGGGAAGGGGACCTGAGGTAGCGCGGGCTGGGGGGCCACCTCCTGCAGGAGGGCCTTGC
>NW_007259211.1:37960-57655 GCF_000164805.1 Carlito syrichta
GCGGCTGCTTCTGCGGGGGAAAGGCCACAGGGTTGGGCGGCGGCGGCCCCTGCCGGAAGGCCTGGCGGTTCACCTGGTGGCCGAAAGCCAACTGAAAGGGCTGCAGGGGCAGCGTCTGGCCGGGGGGTTTCTTGGCCGCGTGGAAAGAATTCAGGGGCGCCTGGGGCCGCCCCACCTCCAGCTGAGCCTTCTGGGGCAGCCCCGGCCGGGCAGCGTTCCCGAAGCGGTCCAGCTGCGCAGCCCCCGCCTTCTCGCGCTTCAGAGCCTCGGGGTGGCTGTAGTAGGCCGAGACCCCCGCGCTGGGGTGCGGGCCCGCCTTGGGCCCGCTGAAGAGGGACAGGCTGTGGCAGTTCCACGCCGCGTGCGGCGGAGGCTGGCCTGGCTGCTGCTGCCAGCCGCTGTCGCCGACACCTCCGCCTCCTCCGCGTTCCGGGCGCCCTGGGGCCAGCACGGAGTTGGGCCATTTGGCTGCTCCCACCTGCTGCGACAGCATGGCCGCCGGGGGGCGCTCGGGCCCGTACACCACGGAGCTGAGCAGGGCGAGGCTGCTGGGCGGCGGCAGCTCCCCGGGTTGGGAGGCTGGGGCCCCCACGGGCCCCTCGGGCCCGACGAATGGCTCTTCCTTCACGCGGACCGACTGCTGCGGGGCCTGCAGGGGTGCGGGCTGCTCCTTGGGGACTGCTTCCTGGTCCCCAAAGAGGCAACGTTTCCGCTTGTTCTGAGCCTTCGACTGGGCCTGGAGGTTCATGGTGCGGCCCGCTGAGCCCTGGCGCTGAGACCCACTTCACCAGCTCCCCATGCCCGGGGAAGGTCCCACTGGAAGCTGACTCTATTCCAAGGCCCGAGAGGGCAGAGCAGATGGAGGAAGATGCCAGGTGATGGTCGGTCCCGGGAGAAGGAACTGCTGGCTCTTCCTTCCTCTTCCCAGAGTCTCTTGGGCTCCGCTACTCTTCCCAGGTCATGATGCTCCACGGGTCCTGGAGCCTGCAGAGGAAGAGCAGGGACAGTGTCAGATATAGCCTCCTGGATGCCCTGGACACAGCACAACCTCCGGGGCCTTCGGTCCCACTGCCTGCGTCACAGAAACGAGCCCAAGGTCAGAGAGCAGCACCTGGAAGGCAGGAGTTGGGGCCTGGGGGAGCCCTAGGATGGCAGCACAATCAGCAGCATCTCCGGAGGTGCTCTGCGCTCCTCTTGTTCCACCGCCTCATCCTACTAGTTAGGCTCTGAGGTTGCTGGATCTCCTTGCTTAATTTGTACACTGCCCAAAGGCAAGAGGGGCTGACATCCAGCCCAGGCCCCTGCAGTCAAGCTGGGAAAAGCAGCACTGGACTCCCTCCTCCTCTTTTTTATTTTAAAGCAGGATTTATTGAGAGGACAGAAAAGCTCCCACAGTGGGAGGTGATGGGAGGGGGCTGCCCCCTCCGCCTCTTAACTCAGGCCCAAGCCCCCTGGGCTGCCAGGCCTGGTCCTCCCTACAAACTGTCTATGCAGAAGCCTCCCATCAGACCCAGAAGGATCTTCATCCAGCCCAAGCCTCCTCTGACATTCCAAGCCCGTCTCAAACTCAGGAACTGGAGAGGACAGTGGTCACTCCCAACATGGCCCCTTCCTGTGCAGCCCTAGGACACAGAGCCCCACCAGGTCCTGTCTAGGCCATAGTCCTTCCCACTGAGGTAGGCAGGCAAGGCTCCAGAGGGGTGTGCGCAGTCCTAGCACCACCCTGGGGAAGAGCTCCTGGGTGGGGCTCTGGCTGCCAGAGTTGTCCCCAAACTAGCACAGAACTTGTTCCTCAGCCCAGGCAGGCTGGAGGCAGAATCAGCCCAGGAGCTGGTCAGCAGGCCCCTGCTAGCTTTTCTGTGAAGAGCCCCCTGGCAAAGAATGAAACTCAGATATTAGGGGTACAAATTGCTAGCACTTAGGTTCAGAAGGTTTCTCTATAATAATGCATGATAAAGTACACAATTTCTCTGGTTTTGTTTTCTAACTTGGGTTTTTAAAAAGGTTGTTACGAGCTGGGCTCGGTGGCTCAGCCTGTAATCCCGCGCCTTTGGGAGGCTGAGGTGAGTGGATTGCTTGAGACCGCGTGTTCGAGACCCACCTAGGCAGCGAGACCTCATCTCTACAATAAATCAAAAAATCAACCGGGCGTGGTAGTGCATGCCTGTAATTCTGGCTACTTGGAAGGCTGAGGCGGAAGGATCACGGGAGCACAGCAGGTCGAGGCTGCGGTGGCCGGGAACAGCCACTGCACTCCAGTCTGGGCCACCAAGTGAGACTCCAACTCCAAAAAAAAAAAGGTTGTTAGGGCTGGGGGCGGTGGCTAATGCCTGAATTCCCAGCACTTTGGAAAGCTGGGTGAGTAGACTGCCTGAGCCCACGGGTTTGAGACCAGCCTGGGCAACTAGGCGAGACCTCATATCTACAATAAATCAACAAATTAGCCAGGTATGATGGTGCATGCCTGTAGTCCCACCACTTGGAAGGCTGAGGTGGAAGGATCGCCTCAGCCCAGCAACTCGAGGCTGCAGTGGCCATGAGTGTGCCACTGCACTCCATCCTGGGTGACAGAGTGAGACTCCAACTCAAAAAAAAAAAAAAAAGGTTGTTACGGAGCCAGGCATGGTGGCTCACGTCTGTAATCCCAGCACTTTGAGAGGAGGCAAGAGGATTGCCTGAGCCTACGGGTTTGAGACCAGCCTGGGCTTCATGGTAAGATCGCATCTCTATAATAAATAAATAAATAATTAGCTAGGCGTGGTGGCACACGCCTGTAGTTCTAGCTACTTGGAAGGTGGAGGTAGGATTGCTTGATGAGCTCAGCAGGTCGAGGCTGCAGTGGCTGTGATTGTGCCACTGCACCCCAGCCTGGGTGACAGAGCGAGACTCTGACTCAAAAAAAATAAAAAAGTCATAACAGAACAATGTACATTTTACAGATCTATCTTTTACAATGTACACAGCTGATTGCATATATTTTTAAAGACTTTTTCTTTCTTCAGAAAGGTTTTTATCTTCCGGGAAGTTGGTGGGTGACAGCTACATGGCCCATCTTTTTCCCCAGAAAGATTCTGGTGCAGGGTAAGAAGGGGAGAGAGCCAGGTAGCTCTGGAGAATAAATCTCAGGCCTTAGAACTCCAGGTCACGGTTAGCAGCCCCAACAGTTCCCAGGAAACCAGCCAGGAGCAAAAGGAGGGCACAGGCTGGGCAGGCACAGAGTCCTGACTACACCCAGTGGTGCTCTAGCATGGCAATGCCCCTCCCGGTGCTATCGCCCCTCTGCAGCTTCCGCCGCTCCCAGCCCAGGCTCCAGAGCCTGCCGGCCTCCGCCTGCCTCCTGCCTGCCTGACTCATGAGGCCCCTCCCTGTCTCTCACTTTCACCTAGCACTTCCTCCTCCATTTCCTTCCCTGGCTTCCAGGCCTTAAAGAGAGCAAGAGACCCTCCTGTGTCCTATATGCAAGCTGGAGGGAGAAGAGGAGGTCAGAGACTAGCAGGGCATCCAAGTCACCAGGACCCCAGCAGGTGGGAGAGAATTTGGACAAGAGGGGAAAGCTGAGAGCCAGAGAAGCAACCTTTTGAACAAATCCCTTTCTCTTGTTTTTAAACTCTCTTTCTCTGACAGCCAACCTAATTTAGAGCGGAGAACCAAACACCAGCCCCCAGACTGAAATCACCCTGGGCATCCCCTGAAGTTGCAGGGTGGGACTGTCTGGCTCCGCCTCTCCCAGGGAACACCAAGCACCTAGAAGTGTGGTCTGCAGAAGCAAGACAGGGGAGGAAAATTGTGCCACCCTGGCAGGCCATGTCCCTCCAGGGGACTGCAGGCCCCTCCCCAGTACTCACATCTCTCCCTCACAGCCCTGTCCCTTGCAAGCCACGGCAGGGCTGAGGGCCTGAAGCAAGGGATGACCACATTGCTGGTAGGCCTGGGTGCCTTTGCCAGTGTATGCCTGACGGAGGGCCCCATGGGGATGGCTGCTCAGCGTCTCTCACAGGCTGGAAGGAGACCGCAGACTGCGATTGGGGCTCCAGGACAGGCTGCCTGGGGAAGGTCTCACAAGGGCTCACCATAGCTGCACAGTTAGGCCTGGAGGGACTCAGCTGGCCCGCCTCCCACACCACCCTGCACATCAAGGAGGGCCATTATCCAGGAAACCACAGTGAGGACTTAGGAAAAATCAGGGCGTGTGGTTTTGGGGAAATTGAATCATCCCAGAAGCCTCCTGCAGCAGACGCTCCCTATCATCCCAGTAAAGAGCTAAGAGTGCCAGGGTCACAGACACTCAGGCCTGGGACTCCCAGAGAAGAAAGGTCATTGCCTGGGGGTGGGAGGAGGGGGAAAGGGTGGAAGAAACCTGAGTACCTGGGAGGGGACACACCCAGGCACAGCAGGGTCCAAAGTAGTAGTAATAATAACAGTGTACCTGTGCCAAGCAGGTCCTAAGTGCTTTGCATCCTTTAAATTCCCACAATTGCCTTATAAGGCAGGCACTGCTTTTTACCTCCATTTTACAGGTGAGTAGATGAGGCTCAGAGGAGCTAAGTAACTAACCTATGATCATACAGTCTCTCTCTCTTTTTTTTTTAGAGACAGGATCTTGCTGTTACCCAGGCTGGAGTGCAGTGGCACAATCATAGCTCACTGCAGCCTTGAACTCCTAAACTGAGCAGCTCCAACCTCAACCTCCTGAGTAGGTGGGACTACAGGTATACACTGCCATGCCCGACTATTTTATTGTATTTTATGGAGACAAGTTCTGGCTCTGTTGCCCAGGCTGGTCCTGAACTCCTGGCCTCAAGCAATTCTCCTGCCTCAATCTCCCAAAGTGCTGGGATTACAGGCATGAGCCACCACTGCAACCAGCCTGGTCACACAGTCATTATTGTTGCAGAGCCAGGACTTGAACACAGATCTGACTCTAAGATCAAGCTCTTATTCCTTATCTCCAAGATGTGCCACTTAAGACCCGGGTCTCTCTGTCTATACACACCTCCTTCCCTACTGCCTCAGAATAAGGATTTTTCTGGACACAGAACTCCTTCCTCATGGGCACCAGGAAATCCTTTAGCCCTGCTTAAACCTTTAACCCTCTCCCATCTTCCCCAAATACAGCTGGGCCCCTTAAAGCTACAGAAATGGAGGGCAGGAAAAAGATTTCACCAGAAGGACCAGTATGTGTGAGAGTTTCCCCTGCACTGGCTGTGCTGGCCCACGCTCTGGCCTAGACCCTACAGCTCCTGCAAGTCTACCTGGGCTCTGTTCTGGTCATTGCCGGTAGAGCTTCCAGCTCTCAGAACCACTGGCTCCTTCCAGCCTACAACACAGGGCAGGACTGTGCCACTTCCTCCCACTTCTTCTACCCACCCCCCACTCCGATTTCCCCAAGGAGAAGTTGGACTGCCCTTCCTCAGTGAGGAAGAGGAAAGAAGTCACTTTCTCCAAAGGCTGCAGGGAAGAGGGTGTGAGGAGGAGCTCCTGCAGGCAGCTCACCCCTGGGATGCACTGCAGGGCCTCTGACAACGGTTTCCTCTGCAAAAGGAAACCCACAGTCATCTAGGCCCGGCCACTGCAACCCACTCTGTCAGTCTGTGTGACTGTCCTGCTCTATTCACTCTTCCCTTTCTCCAGCTCCTCTCTGCTGCAACCAATCCTTCCCCAGACCTAACCTACACCCTGGGCCAAAGGCAAGGCAAGAGTCAACATCAAGGCCTGAAACGTGGGAGGCTTTCATGAAAATCTATGGTGAAAAGCACTTTCTACAGAAAAAAGCAGTGTACACAAAGAACAGAAAACAGCGCCAGCCTCACATGTGTCCTGTAGACACAAGGAGAAGGTGCTAGAGAAGCCTTTGGGTGTTCAGCACTGATGGTGACACCAACTCTCCAGAGATGTCAGCTAAAATACCCGCTGCTCCGGGAGAGGCCAGTGAACCCTTGTCAAAGGCAAGGGGCCCAGTTCACACCCACTAAGGGGACGGAGCCACTTGCCAGCCTACTTGGGCATTCAGTGTGTCCATCTAAGAAACAAGACTGTCGTAAGTCAAGGTCACACAGGGAGAGAGGAGGTACCTCGCTGGACCTCAGAGGCTGCAGGGGCTCAGCTCTGACCTGGCAGTGAGAGCTGACCAGAGCCCCCTGCCCTTGGAGGAGAATGCTCCAAGCTCCTGCTCTTACAGTCCGGGCACCATAGGCCCCACAAGCTCAGTATTAGGAAGAGGGGAATCAGAACCTGTATGTCTCCTGCCCAAGGGCAAGACAGACCCAAGCTTGACACCTGACATGGATCTCCAGGCAAGTCAGTTCTCTGAGCACCAAAGAGGCTGTCTTAAGACAAAGTCTTGGGATTAAGTCTAAACTCCCTACCCCGCCCCTACAGCCCCACAGACTTTAGCTCCTGCCACCTCTTGACTCCATGCTTGTGCTGTGTAGTTAGGACCTCCAACATGCTTTTCCTGTTTTACTTCCGGTCTCTAACCAGGTTGTCCTTCAGCCAAGGAGATCTTCCCACTCTACACCTGGCCAAGTCCTACTCACCCTTCAGGTCTCAGACTCTGCTTCCTTTGGGAAACCTTCCCTGACCCAAGGCTGAGATGGGAACTGGACTGTGAGTCCCCAACCCATCCTAAATACCAGCACCATGCTCAGTACACTAAACCCTAGGTGCCTGTTTCCTCTTCCCCAGCAGACGGCAGGCTCTGCGGGGAGAGTCAGCAGACTGTGGAACCTTGGCACAAGATTTGTACCTGCCTCTCGGGATGCCCTCTCAAGGCTGTGCCCAAGTGAGTCAGGGCCTGGCCTGGGCAGAGGGGTCACGCACAGCCAGTGTTCCCACCCTGGGCTCTGCCTGATCCTGATGGCCAGTCCCTCTTCCTGTTACATATCAGACTTCCCAAGACACTGAGATGAAGTGAAAAAGGCCCAGCCCCAGGACCCTACCCCATCTCACCCACAGTCCCAGGCCCTCTCCAACTAAGCTGAATGAACACAGGTCCTTCTCCTACTGCTGGCCCACAGCCACCTGCCCTTGACTGTCACTGGCCACCCCATACTACATGCAGGCCACTTGGTTAAGTGCCAGCCCTACCACTGTCCCTGTCCTACTTTTCCTTCCCCAAGACTTCCTAGCCCCACCTAGACCATGGGCAGGGACATGAGCCTGGGCATCTGTTTACCTCATGCCCTGCCATGGCTGGGCCGTAAGACATCAAGTTCTGGCCAGATGCCAGGGGCTATGACAAGGGGCACTACCCAGAGAAGCCCAGCACGGCCCAGCCTGTCCCTCATCCGGCCTCACATCCTGAAAAGCTCTCTCTCAGATACTCTGGGGTCTCTGGCTATAGTCAGATGAGGTGGGTGGCTGGGAACTGCCACCTCGGGCCAGGTGGGGTTGTTTGGGCCCCAGTCAAACCTTCCCTCTGGATACAGAACAGCTGTCCACAATGCTGCAGGGCCACACACAAGCCACAGTGCCCCATTCCTCCAAGCTTCACCAGACACTGGACACATAGGCTCTGCCATCAAGGGGTTTACAAACCAACAAGGGAGGCTCCAATGCAACAGGCCAGGACCTGCCTTCCACAAGCGTCATTTCCCCTGGGAATATGGCAGCAGGCAGGATGGCCTGTGAAGGGCCATTCCTAATCCATAGAGTCCCTGGGTCATCGCTGCTCTGGACTAAATTTTAGCCCTGAAATGCAGAGCCCAGGCCAACAGATCAGGAAGTCACAAGTCCCCGAAGTCTCGGCCATCAAGTGGGTCAGGCTCAGAAGCTTGGCCAGGGTTCAAGCTGCCTGCAGTTTGCACTTAGAAGGTAAAATGCCAACACCAAGATGCCTTTAAAGGGATATGTGAGGGGAATCCTTTCAGGGCTTCTGTGGCACTCGGTGCTCCATCAGGTAACTGCCTTTATTATCTCCCTCCCCCACGGCCCCACAGACACCCATAGGATGTCTGTGGGAAGCCGGGATAGCCAGGTCTGCTTTGCAGGGAGAGGGGAAGCTAATACAGAAAGAAAACAGAGTCATGAGGAAAAGCCAGGAGAGGATTAAGCCTCCAGCTCAGTTTCTGCTTACACTGAAGGCAGCCAGGAAAACCTCTTCCTGCAGCAGGTCTTGGAAATCCCACAGGAATAAGACAGAAGCAGGCAAAGTGAGGCCTTTTTTTCGCAGGAGACATGGCACATGTTCAGGTAGTCAGGTCCTCAAGTGTTTGAACCTTTGTGGAGACCTCATGGGGACCTTCAGTCTGTCTGCTCACAACCCTCTGTGCCCCATGGGGCTCATACCACCAGCAGCTGTTCCAGGTCCTCCCTACCCTTCTGGAAAGGCAAGTCTAGGGCAGGGCTCTCTGAAGTCTGTGCTTGAGTGCCCCAGGGCCAGACTCTGCCCTGAGCCAGGTACAATGGAGGCCACTCACAGGGGCCTCCCTTGAAAAGGGTTCACCCTGCCCACTCCGCCACCACACACCTACAGCCCCACAGGTCTGCGAACTCAGGTCATCTCTACTTGGCAAGCAATTACTGAGCACAAGTTGCAGGCCAGGCTCTGGAAGACATGGGGACCAGGCACAGCTCCTACTGTCACAGAGCTGCTATTGTCACAGAGCTCCTACTGCCACAGAGCTCCTACTGCAACAGGGGAGATAGGCACAGAAACACACACTAAGCATAATGCAAGGTGGTCTCTGCAGGGGCTGAAGATAAGCACTGGAAACAGGTGACTGTAGGGGACCTCCTTCATCCTTCCCGGAGTTGTCCCTTCTCCTGGGAAGTCCAGCCTCCACTCTGATCATGTGCCTTCCTTCAAGGCCAACCTCCTCCAGACAGCACATACTATTGTCATCCCTTCTGAATCCTCATGCTCTTACACCACTATCCCATAATGCTTCTTCAATTCCCTCTGTCCCTGCATCAAGACTGGGAGCAGGAGGGCCTGGTGACAGTGTGGCCCAGTGGAGATGGCAGCTTGTTACATAACCAGGTGCCTGGTCTAGGAGCCACCACTCTCTGGTTCCCACTTTGAGGAATTTTTAAAAGCCGGGGATGGGATGAGACCTGCATCCAGGAACCAAACAAACACCTTTATAAAGAGCAACTGCCACAGGGAACAGCCGCTACCAGCACTACCAGCATGCCCCATGTATGTGAGTACTGCTTATGTGCATACCTGCTTATTCCCAACTGAGAACGGAGACAGAGGTTGGTTCTGAACCAGTTTCTCTGTCACATTCTGGGGCCATCTTTGTCAGTGTTGGGCAGTGGCTGTCAAACTTCAGAATGTTCAGGAAAACCCACTCTGAGAAGTTGGTTCATGGGTCTGGTGCGGTTGAAGAGGGAAGGATGGGGAATCTTCCTAAGAGCCAGGTGGGCCCAGGCATTGGAGCAGGGAAAGGGCTAACAGGTCCTGGCCTGTAAAGTTTTCCAGGACACGCCACTCCCTACTCCCCAAAGGAAATACCTGTGGGAGGGCTCTCAGCTAGCCCTAGGGCCCACTGTGGCTCTCACAGCACCTGAGGCCAACTGAGCCTTATGTTTACTGAGGCTTATTGTTTGACAGGCACTATGCTAAGTGCAGTACAGGCAGCATCTCATTTAACCTTACTCTTCGTTGTCTCATTTTACAGGCCAGGAATGGTATACTAAAAAATACCTTGGCCAGGCGTGATAGCTCAAGCCTGTAATCAGCACTTTGGGAAGCTGAGGTGAGAGGCTAGCCTGAGTCCAGGGGTTCAAGACCAGCCCAGGCAACTTGACGAGACCTTGTCTCTGTAATCAATCAAAAAATGAGCTGGGCGTGGTGGTGCATGCCTGTAATTCCAGCTACTTGGAAGGCTAAGGTGGAAGGATTGCTTGAGCCTATCAGGTTGAGGCTGCAGTGGCCATGAGAGTGCCATCGCACTCTGTAGCCTGTGCTACAGAGTGACACTCCAACTAAAAACAAAAACAAAAAAAACTCCAGCCTGGACAACATAGTGAGAACTCACTGCTCTGAAATATAAAATTAGCTGGGCACGGTGACACATGCCTGTTCCAAGCTACTCGGGAGGCTGAGGTGAGAGGATTGCCTGAGCCCAGAAGATCAAGGCTGCAGTGAGTTGTGACTGTGCCACTGCACTCCAAGCCTGGGTAACAAAGTGAGATCTCCAATGCACTCCTCCCCCTAAAAAACTTAGCACAGAAGATAGTAATGAAGGAACAGAAGAATTAAAAAGACATATAGAAACCAAACAGTAAGCTAGGTTCGGTGGCTCTGTTTGTAATCCCGTGCTTTGGGAGGCTGAGGTGAGTGGATTGCCTGAGCCTGCGGGTTCGAGACCCACCTGGGCAACTTGGTGAGACCTCATCTCTACAATAAAAAAAAAAAAAAAAAAAAATTAGCAGAGCATGGTAGCGCGCACCTGTTGTTCCAGCTACTTGGAAGGCTGAGGCAGAAGGATCACTGGAGCCCAGCAGGTCGAGGCTGCGGTGGCCGGGAGCGGCCACTGCACTCCAGTCTGGGTGACAGAGTGAGATTCCAACTCAAAAAAAAAAAAAAGAAACCAAACAGTAAAATGGCAGGCATAAACACTACCTTATCAATAATTACTTTAAATGTGAATGGATTAAACACTAATTAAAAGGCAGAGGTTGGCAGAATGGATTTAAAAGAACAGAATCCATTTACATGCTGTTAACAAGAGACACACTTTACATTCAAGGACACAAATAGATTGAAAGTAAAGGATGGAAGAAGAGATACCATGCCAACAGTACCCAAAAGAGAGTTGGAATAGCTATACTAATATCAGACAAAGTAGACTTTAAGACCAAAATTGTTACTAGAGACAAAGAAGAACATTTTATAAAGATAAACGTGTCCATTCATCAGGAGGCTATACCAGTTTTAGATGTGTATATACCTAAAAATACAGCCCAAAAATGCATGAAGCAAAAACTGTCAGATTTGATGGAGAAATAAACAATTCAACAATAATAGTTGGAAATTTCAATACTCTGCTTTCGATAATGAATAGTACAACTAAACACAAGATCAACAAGGAAATAGAAGACTTGAATACTATAAACCAATCAGACCCAAAAGACATCTACAGAACACTCCACCCAGCAACAGCAAAATACATTCTTCTCAAGAACACATGGAACATTCTCTACGATAGATCCTAAATTAGGCCATAAAACAAGCCTCAGTAAATTTAAAGGATAGAACTCACACAAAATATGGTCTCCAATTAAAATAGACTGAAATTGGAAATCAATGACAGAAGGAAATTTGGAAAACTGACAGGAAACAAAGGTTGGAAGTAACTTGCCAAGTTCTTTCAGCTCAGAAAGGCCCCTCCCTTCTCAGCCTGTTCTCTACACCTTTTGACACAGCCCTTGGGCAGCTGCAGAGCTCAGATATTTGCAAATGCTGGGGTAGCCCCTCTCCCAATCCCACACAAGACATATACTAAACCTGACTCCAAGCTTGGTCCCAGAATCAGAACAGCAAGGGATGATGAGGCCTTTGGGGTTGCAACAGCTTGTCATGCAGCTTTGCTTCTCTGGGAAAATGGCCACAGGCAAATATTTCCACATCCATGGCCAGTCTACAAAATGTCCAAAAGTCAGATCCTCCACAAAAGAAGGGAGTTAACATTCACAGAGCACTTCCCTGAGCCAGGCACTTTGCATATCCTAATTCATGCTTACAAACCTCTCCTAAAGAGTCTTATTCCCATCCTGCAGAGGGAAGCAGGTTCTGCTGTTCAAGTAGCAGGAACAAGATTCAAATCTCTATTGTCTGCCTTCAAAGACCTTGCTCTTCCTACCCACCTTCCCAGCAAAATCCCAAATCTATACTTGTGATGGGCCTCAGAGGGAATGCTACTTGAGAACGCCACAAAGCCAGTTCCTTCCCCGAGTTGCTGCTCTTCTGGGGACATCTCCAAGCAGAGCATAATATTTAATGATCCTCAAGAAACAATCCCAGCCCCAGTCTACCAGAAACAGTTTCCATCCAGATTGGAGGTACCTGTAAAAGCTCCTGGATGGATGAGGACACCAAGGGTGTTGAGCTGTAAGACCACAGAGGTGAATTGAAGGCTCAGGGTCAGCAGGATCTCCCTGGAACAAAAGCCTCCACATCACATGAAGAAAGGTGGCTCAGTCTACTCTTCAGAGCCAACTGGCAAAGCAGGACCCAGCTGGGAAAGCTGAACAGGTTCCAAATATCAAGGGGTGTGAGTGTTCACCTAGTCCAATTCCTTATTTCACAGAGCAGTCCAGAGGTGGAAAGAAACTTGCCTGAGGACACACAGCCAGAAGCACAGCAGGGTCCCAGAATCAAGGACTCCAAGAACAATGCTTCCTGCCCCCACTTAAGTAGGCCCACTTGGCAAGACTCTGGGCAAAGCTCGGGGCAAAGGTAATCACAACCTCACACAAACAAGGCTTTCTCTGTACCTCCCACATTTCTTGAGTGTGCTACTATGTGCCAGATATGGTGCTAAACACTCTACACACAGTATCCTGTTTAATCCTCACAATAAGGTAGGTATTACTTCCCCCTTTCTCAATAAGAAAACCTGAAAAGATCTGAGGGGTCAAGTCACTTGCCTAAGGTCATAGTAGTATAGAGGCAAGGCTAGGACGGGAACCCAGGCCTGCCTATCTCTAGAGCTCTTTCCGCAAAGTTCCTCCCCCCAGAGTTTCAGGTGTGGGTGCCACACCAGGCTGTCCAGAATGGACAGCAGCAGCCTCTGGGCTGCTCATATCTTCTCCCTTCTCCAGCTTCAGCTGGCCTGAAAACTGCCATGATGTTCTGGAGTGTGGCTTGTTGGGTGAGGTAGGTGGGAGAGACTCTGCAAGTACGTGGCTTTGAAGATGAAGAGGCCGCAAGTGATTGCCACCACCAGGCCACCCTGTGGAAAGCTAAGCAACTTCTGCAGAAGAGGAAGCCACGCCACTTCAAGCCCTCCAACACCCCCCCACACACACATACAACTGGCTAACAGCTCATGAAAAATCAATCCTTGACTCTCTCTCTACTGCTGGTCAGATGTCCCAAATTTCCATGGGGCCCAGGCTCTCTCCTCTGACACTGGACGCCTGGGTCAAATCAGTTCTGTGTGTGAGTTCCTATTAGTGACAGGGGTTCCTCCGCCTCAAGACGTGAGCATCAGCCCCCAGCCACCGCCGCCTACATCTCTGCATGGAGCTCTTGGAATGTTTCTTCTCCCAATAACTTACTAATAACTTCCTAAATAAAAGCTGTTCATCGCACATGCTGAAAAGAGGCGACAGACAGATGTGCCCCCTCACGCCAAAGATCATTGGTCCAAATATCTATTTTGTGACTGATAAAACGGAAGCCTTGAAAGGTAAAGTGACTTTCCCAAGGACACAGAGCTAACTACCTGGGTAGAGTTGTGGTCGGGACCCCCAAGGTGGATACTCTTGCACTTAGCACCTCTCAGACCTGCACTGCTTGACAGGGAGCAGGGGTCTGGTGTGTGTGCCAGGGATACTAAGCCTTCATCAGTCCAAGCTCTCCTGCCTGGCCAGCACTGGAAAGGGCCAAGACTCACCTGGTGACTGGGGGAGGAGGAGTTAGTGTTTGCTGGTGACCAAGAAGCACAACAGTTTTCTGCCAACACAGAGGGTCTCAGCGTGGCTGCCTGGGACCTCCTAGAAGGGCTGCAGAGTGGGCACAGGGCACCACTGGTCTCACTAGAGGGCCATCACATCGGCGTCACACCCTATCTCAGGCCCTGGTCAGATGCAGGACTTTTGCCAAATGCTCACGCATTCCTTGCATTTCTTCAGTCTCTGAGCAGCTGCTGCAGGGCCTTTTCTCCTATGTTGATTTATGCTTTATTGTTCCTGAAATACACCCAGAGGTCCTTGGCACAGAGTGCTGGGCACAGCAGAGCATCCAGTCCAAATCCCAAGTACACACCAACCAGGTTCTCTGGGACCGAGGCCAAGTCAGTCGGAAGGGCCCAGATCAGACCCAGCAGCAAGGAAGAAGACCTCAGGTCCCACCTAGCCCAGCCTGTGGTCCCCAGAACTGTTCTCAGGGCTGCAGAGGTTGGGGTGCCCTTAAAGAGGAGGAGACTGACATAAGTCTAAACCAAGCCTGTCTGCTCTGACCATGCATTAGTGACTTAATGATAGGACCAGCAATCCTCAGGCTCACAGCTGAACCCTCCACAGCAGGGCCTCAGGGATCACAGCTGGGCTCTGGCTGCCTGTGAAGTTCTGGAGAGGGAGGCCACAGATGGGCCTTCCCCACCCTGCCAACCCAAAATATCGCCCCATCAGCCAGTCTCATGTCCCCGAATTCCTAACACCGGCACTTTATCCCAAGGATCAAGCATTGTTCCCCATGTATATGAAAATAACCAGGAAGTGTGGGACATGGCTAAAGGGTCTGATGAGTGCTAGCACCTCTGTGAACCTCAGGCTCCTCATGGGCGAATGGGTACAACAGCTTCATCTTATAGTTACTGTGAGTTAATGAGGTACATAGATGAAGCACCTGGCACAGAGTAAGTGCTCAGCAAATGCAATTTCCCTTCCCTCCCAGGCTGGGCAATGGGACATCTTATCAGTCTACAACACCTTGGAGGAATGAGTGCTGCAAACAGGGCTGGCCAGAGAGGCGCAGGACAAGGAGACTGGCCACAGTGTCAGGCCTGCAGGCACGCAGGGCATCTGGCCTATGGACCCAGGAGAGTGAGGTCTGGCAAGAAAATCTAGAGTGTGCCTGGCACAGGCCTTCTCTGGACTCACTGTGCCAGCAGGGCCTGAGGGATATGCAGTGGGCGAGAGTATTTCCCAGATAATACCTGGCAGAGCTTCAGGTTGCCCCCTCCTGAGCTCAATCTAAGAACAGCAAAGAAAGGGAAGGTACCATGGCCTGGGAAGACTGGGGAAGGGAGGCCACAAGTAGAAGCAGGGACTTGGCCTGCAGAAAGCAAGCAAGTCTGCCCAGAGGCCACCACGACGAGTGTCCCACAAGTGGAAGTGCCCGCCCGGTTATTTTTGGCATCTCTTCTGCCCAAAGCCAGCAAGGAAAGGCAGCTAGCGACATGCAGGGCTGTTTACACTCAAGTGTACAGCTACTCAACAGGGACACAGAACACAACAGCAGCCACCATGCAGGAGGACCTCTGTGCCCTTTCTTCCTCTCCTGACTGTCCCTATAAGGTCCACGCTGGTGCCACGTAGCTAATGGAGTGTGGCACTTCTGCTTTCACTCAGATCCAGCTTCCCAACCACAGTACTCATTCATGCACACGCAAAGAGACAAATAAATAACTATGGAGCCAGCCGAGGACCAAGCCACACCCAGGAGCCAAGGCAGTACTCCTCTGGGCTCTTCCTGCCCCGAAGAGGGAGGGGCAGCCTCAGAAACAGGACTCAGAAGCAGCTTGTCTTTCTACCCTCCCAAGGCGAACATGGAGACAACAGCCTATGAGACCTCAGGCAACTCACCACCTTCGGTTTCCCCATTTGAAAATGAAGAAACTGGGCCATAAGTTCCAAAGGATTTCCCAGCTCTGGGATGACTCCAGGGAGCAGGATTGTGACCCGGGGCCAGCTGGGGCATCAGAGAGAGCAAGGTCAGGTGGGAAGGGGGTCTGAGCTGCAGCCAGGTGTTTGGCCCTGAAGCAGCTGGGAGAAGGAGGGTGAAGGGCCAGCCCACATGCATTCTCAGGGTTCCAAGTTACCACGTAAGCCCATTCTGAGCTCCAAGGACTTCCCCAACAAAAAACTGGCAAGTCCTGTCAACGGCAGGCTGGATTGGGGCCTCTGTCAGCCCAACTGCTGGGAGAGGATGGGATGAAAATCCTCACCATTTTCCTCCCTCTCTGGACCCCATTTCTTCCAGAGAAGGTGTGTGGCCTCAGAAGGAACCTCCTCTGGCTACAAGCCCAGTGTGTTTCCCCCAAGACTGAACCCGGATAAACCTTGCACTGGCTGCTCCCCTCCCCGGTGCCAGAACTCCTGGAGGAAGAGGCACTGCCTGGAAAAAATGCTCTTACCACAAGCTTCCTGTGGCTGGGAGAAAGGCAAAGGGAACAGGGAGCTCCTTCCTTGCCTGGCCCCAGGACAGGGCCACGTTCCAGGAAGAACAAGAGGGAGACCCGGCTGCCAGGGAGGCCTCAGGCACTTATCCCTGAAAACTGTAGCCAGTAACTGCCCCCCTCAGGGATACCCCCTCACCCTCCAAAGCTCTTTTCTGACACGTGGCAACTTTCTTCTTATATGATTAGTGCTCTCCTTGCCCCTGCTCCTAACTTCAATTGGTGAGAAAGCCAAAGTGGTCTTTGAACAACTCCTACCTCCAGCTCCACCCAAACCTCCATCGAGGTCACGCTGGGAGGCTTCAGGTGAAGAAAAGACAAGGGGACTTTTTCTTGGCTGAGAAAGCCACCTTCCTCCTGCCTGCCCACGTGAACAGTTCAGCCTGGGGCCTGGGCGGGTCAGTTCCTAAGAGCACAATCTGATCTCCAAGAAGCTGAGCTGAGCCCTTAACCTTCGTGTTAGGGACAGGGTCCCTCACAAAGGCACAGGAGTATGAGGGTCTGGCCAGTCTAGCGGGAGTAGACTGTGCAGCTGTGCCTGGGAAGCTAGAAAATGAGTTTCATATCCATGAGCCCCAACGGCCTAGAAGACTGCTTTCCTACCACATGCAGGGTGCCCTTCTGGTCTTCTTCCCTGTAGGAGCAAAAGGCAAAAAGGAGCTGGACTTGGTAAAAGAACAGCTACCCTCTGCCCAGTACCCATGGTGTGCCAGTCACTTTGCATGCGTAATCGTATTTAACCTTTGCAACCTGTGAAGTACTGTCTTCATTCACATTGTACAGAAAAAACTGAGGCCCAGGAAATTAAGTAATGCCCAAAGCCTCAATGCAAGTGGAGAAGCTAGAGTATAAATCCTCATTCCCACACACCCTGCAGGCTTCCTTCAAAGTCACCGCCCAGGCCACTGTCCACACACCATCCAGGAATGGTGTTCAGAGTGTGGGGGTGGAAGTGGGTGTGGATGAGTTTTGTTTGATGGCTGGAATCTGAACTGGTGCCCCTACTACCTGGTATTGCTCCCAAGTGTATGACTGAGAGAACCCATGTAAGTGTGTGTGGGGTGGAGGGAGGATGATCTGGCTTTCAAATAGCAGTTTCCAACACCAAAGTTATGCTGTAATGCTTCTGATTCATAAAATGAGCTCACAGTCTCACAGCATCCTGAATGTTGCTTTGAATGCAAATGCAAAGGCCTTAGTAAGTACTGGGGATTTCAGACACTCCACCCTGCCCCTGCTCTGTGTGCAATCTCATTCAGCCCCACATAATCGGAGTCCTCACGTGCAGAAGTAACCCTCCAACAGCATGCGACCACTGGCTGTGTTTCCTGGAGCATGTGGGTGAGCCTGGGAAGAACGGAGGCTGCTTTTGTATGGATGCAGGCACACACACACACAGGAAGGGTGCCAACACAGCCTGGCCAAAGGAAATGCCCAAGCTTGCAGATCCCCAGGCAGGTGGCTCCACAACTCTTTCACCTGGAGGTCCCTTTGGGGTCAAGATGACTGGAGACACGCAGTCCACAAGGCCTGCAGCAGGGCAGTGCCAGGGAACTGGGACCACCAGAATCACCCATGGTAGACTGACCCTTTGGAAACTAATGGTGCAGCGTGAGGAGGTCCAAGCAGCAGGGACTCACTAAGCCCAACACACATTTTTTGACGGAGCTCTTTCACTCATTCAACTGACATGCACTCAACACTTAGTGCCAGGCACTGTGAGAACAATCCAAAGCTTGCACTAGAGCAAGTGGGTACCATAACACAAAAATGTACCTGAAAGCACTTCACATACACTAACTCAGAATCCTCACAGCAGCTCTCTGGTGGAGACACTGCATTGGGATTCTAGCGGTGTTTGGACTATACAGTATGTGCCCAAATATGCAAGGTGGTATGTGTGTCCAGAAAATGATAAAGGCCTATAGATGGGGCATCTGAAATAGGACTAGATGGATAAGCAGGGCTCTCCCATCTACCGTGGCCATCCCATCCCACCATGAGCAAGGTTTTCTTCTGGATAACGCAACTGAGGACAGGGCCTAACAAGGTCAAGGATTCCTGACCTGGGCCTGTTACCCTTCCTCTCTCCTTCCAGAGGTCTTGGCACCATTGGGCAGCCCTGGGTTCCACAGCCATAGGAGGCCCTCAGCTGAATTGGTAACTGCATGTTGTCTTTTCTTCCATTTACTGAAAGTAGCAGCCCATAGGCCCAAACACTGGAGTTATTTTTAAATCCTACATTTAAAAGTTAAATTCTCATCCCTGTGGGCACCTAGGGCACTCTTTCCTAGGGTTGGGTGAAGGCTGACAGAGCCGTGAGGGACAGGGATTCTGCCGGCACCTGGAGAGGCCACACAAGTAAGGGGCAGGCTGTTCCTGAGCAAGCTGTTGGCCTGGGGAGTCCTCTAAGTTCCTCACCCTCTTTTCCCCTGGGAATTACACAGACCAGAGGAACTAGCCAAAGGCCAATCCAAGTAAGTGAGACTGGACCAGGGCCACGCAATGAGATGGTTTAACACGGTCATTGAATATTTACACCCCTAACTGTCCCGAGCAGTAGGAAAAAGTGGACCTATGTATTCTCAACCTGGGAAGGTTTCTCCTTTGCTCCTGGTCCTGAAGCCACGTTGCACCTGTGGAAGGGATGCATGTCTTGGATCCTAAAGGGACATGAACCACACCTTCCCTGGGAGGCTCTGGAACAAGACAGGTGGTTCCTCCCCTCAGCCAAGGTCCCCCAAGGAGGACTGTCTTTTCCTGCCACCTTCACCAAGCCTGCAGTCTCAATCCTGCAGCTACAGGGCCAAAGAGCACCCAGACCTCCCCTCCCCCCAGCCACAGCAGCCAAAAGGGATCCCTTGCACACATGTGCCACAGCAGCCTCCACAGTGAGCCAGGGCCAGCCAACTCTTCCCCCACTCCAACGTGCCCAGAGCAAGGCTCCACAGACTGGCACACAGGTCCCACATGGGATGGTGGAAATAGGAAGTCGCCACCAAAGTTGTGACCAACAAAGTTTTAAATGGGGCAAGTAACTTCCCCTTTTATCCTTCCACCGGCTCTCGTTGGAGGCTGGGCTGGGCCACCTGGTGGCCTCCACTTCGGGTGGTGGCAGGTACCGCCTCCAGGCCTGCCTTCCCTGGGGCTGAAGCTGGAAAGCTCAAGGGACACCAGGTTCCTGTCTCCCCTCTGCCTTTACCCAGAGGCCTCAGAGGGGAAACCTGGCGCACGCGCCACTGCACGTGCCTCCTGGTACGGGATGTGACTCGCCCCACCAGGCCGGCCCTAGGCAGGGCCCAGGCAAGCCCCGGGCTCCAGCATGGCTGGTGGACCCCACGGAACACAGCGCCCCGCGAGGCGGCGCGGGCGTGCGGGGGCGGCGGCTCTGGGGCGTGCAGGGGGCAGCGGCTCCAAGCCCGCCTAGGCCTCGACTGCGCTTGCCCCAGTCCCCTGCTGCCCCCACACCTCTGTTCCCGGCTCCCGGAACGGTCACCGGGAGTATGCCACTTTCCCGTGCACTGGAGGGCGAGCCAAGTTCCCGCAGCTCGCGAGTCCCGGGTCGCGCCTCCCGGGCCTGGGCTCCGTCACGCCAGCAGGGCCCTACGAACACCACGCTTGG
>NW_007259211.1:57997-86875 GCF_000164805.1 Carlito syrichta
GCGGGGCTTCCGCCAGCCCGCGCCTCCGAGGCCGGGAAGTTTGCTGGCTGGGCCTGGCGGGACGCGCGGGCTGTCACCCCCGCTCGCGGCGGAGCCTCGGTGCACCCCGCGCCCGTGCTGTCGCCTCGCGAGCGCTCTCTCTCCCTCCGTGTCACCCCCAGTCCTGCGATGCAGTGTCAGGATTGCACGGCTCTGACTCATCGGTTGAGCTCACAGCTTGAAAAAAAAGAGAGGGCGAGAGGCAACAGCGAAGGAGGAGGACTCTGGCGTGCTACAAAGGATTGCACAACTCGAGGCTGGGAGCGCAGAGCGCCCAGCGGCCGGGCGGCGCGCGGCACCGCAGCGAGCAGGAACCAGCTCTACCACTTCATCAGCACTACTGTCTCGGGTCGGCCTCTCAGCCAGCAGGCCCGGCGCCGCCCACTTCCTGCGACCAAATAAGGCAGGGGAGGGCGTCTTTAAACCTCAGGCAGCGGCCGGGGCTGGGGATTTCCAGCAGACCTCACCTCCGCTCCCCAGCCGGTCGCCACCCTCGCCCGGCTCAGGCTGGAGCCCCCCGAAGGCTTTGCTGGAACCAGAGGGCCACGCGGCTCATTCCTTTCACAAGGTCAGGAGGAGACGGTGACGAAATGCTTGGAAACCCATCACGCCTGCCAGGAAAGTGTATGTGTGATGCTGGGGAGGGCACAAGTCGCTTTCTTCCACCAAGAAAACTCTCTCTGGGTTTGGATACGGTAAATCATGCACAGTCCTCTCCAAGGCACTTACTTAACAGCCTCCCCAAGTTTCACGCCTGGCTCACCAGCATCTTAGTGCGTGTAAAGGTTACTGAGAGACTGGCCCCAGACTCTATAGGGACCCACATCTCCATCACCTAGGTAATGATAAATTCCTGGGTTCAATTCTAGCACCTCAGGCCAGAGTTCGGCACCTTTGTAATCCATGCCTCCATTTGCCTCTGCCTTCCCTAAATATCTCCCTGATCAATTCTCTGGTCCAAACCCTGATGCCTCCTTGCCTGGCTGGTGGGAAGATGGGAAACATTTCTGCAGCTCAGGAGGTTCCCGCTGGTCCCTACATTCAGTAAGGCTCCAGGGCAGGAAAAGAGAGGGAGGGAGCCCCATTCTTCCTCCCATGTTTCTTGGTGTTTTTGCTATCATTGTTTTTCAAGGAGATGGGTCAGAAGGAGTCTTCCTTTAAAAGAAAAGCTACTGAAGAATACACTAAGTCCTGGCAGCCACTTTTCCCCTGTGGCCAGACCTGAGAACCAGGTGCATCTCTGAATTCTTCCGGGAGAAGAGGAGGGGCAGCAGAATGACTCTCAGCACTCACTGAGCCTGCAGGGCCAGGGCAAGCAACACTCCTACCTTCTGCCTAGAAATCCTGCAAAACTTACACTCACTTCTAAGGGGCACGGCTTCCCGTCCTCCTCTTCTGCTGGCCAGGGCATCAGTGTGCCCCTGGACGTCACACCTCAACAAGGAGAAAGGGGCTTATGTGCACCATTTCATGACAGATATGTCAAAGTATGAACACTTAAAACAGTCTTATCTACAAAATACGGATAATTGTGCCAGAGGACCTGACCAGATGACATCTTGAAATCCCTTGCAGTTCAAGATCCATAATTTCATACCTCATCAAGGGTGCCTGTATAATGAACACTTGTATACCTAACCCTGAATTGTACCCCATATCTTTGAAATAAAATTTTTAAAAAAGATCCATAATTCTGTGATGGCAAAAAGTAATTGGAACTGGGTGCGGAGGCTCATGCCTGTAATCCCAGCACTTTAGGAGGCAGAGGCGAGAAGATTGCCTGAGCCCATGGGTTCAAGACCAGCCTGGCAATTTGGCGAGACCTGGTCTCTACAATAAATCAAAAAAACTAGCCAAGTGTGGTGGCACATGCCTGTAGTTCCAGCTACTTGGAAGGCCGAGGCGAAAGGATTGCCTGGTCAAGGCTGTGGTGGCTGTGAGCACGTCACTGCATTCCAACCTGGGCTGGGCTGACAGAGACTCTGATTTAAAAAAAAAAAAAAAAAAAAGTGAATGGAGGAACCAGGGAAACTGCCTTCTACAGAGAAAAGCTCAGACTCCCAGATTCAGCATCTACTATGGCAGTACTGTTTCTGGCAATTCCCAAAGCACTTCTCCATGCAGCTCACTTAACAACTTTTTGTGTGAGAGTTTTGAGTTTTAACCCTCCCAATCTATAGATGAGAACACTGAAGTTCGGCGAGGTTAAGTGACTTGCACAAAGTCACAGGCAAGCAGTTCAGATCATCTGCTCCTCCCACAGAGGAAGGCAGAGAACAATTGAGGAACTGGAGTGCCCAGGCATGTAGACCCCTCAAGGAGAAGTTAGACTCTCAAGACTGCTGACAGGCTCTGTGAAGCCTTTTTGCCATTTTCATGTACCTGATTTCTTCCCCTCCACTGACAACTTGTCCAAGCGAGGGAAGCAAAAGCAAAGCTATTTGGTCTTCAGTGCCTGCTGCTGCCAGGCTCCTCTGCACACTGGGGCCATCCTGACCTATCCCTGGGCCACCCCAGAGTGGGCCCCTGAGAGCTGATGCAGATCAGCTCAGGGACGTTTCCAACCATCCAGAAAACCCGGCTGGGGAACACATTCCTAGAAGAGCCTGCCACCATAGAGCCAGGGCCCAGCCTCCAGGGAACAAGCAGGAACCACTCCAAAGGGCACTCCTCAGCCTTGCCCCACCAGAACTTCCTTGCTGTCCCACACTGGGTTGCAGGACCTGGCCCCGGAAGCAGTACGGGACAGGATGCAGGGGAAACTGAGTTGTGGCCCCAAAGAAGCCCTGCTCACCTTGGAGCAACATAGCTCTTCACCACAGCTAAACTGCCAAGTTCAGACCCCTCAGAAAGAGGAAAGAGAGGATGAAAAGCATGTGTGTGTCCAGAGAAGGAGGGCTCAGAGAAGGAAGTCTACCCCCCAAACGCAGACAGATGAGCCGTGGGAAGAAAGCTGCAGCTCTTCCGGGAAAGCCCTGGAGGTCAGTTTTGCTGCAGATATGACAGTGCAGAATCACTGACATGTGAAGTGAAAGTTTTGGTTTTAGAAGCTCCAGCCCCTCCCACAGGCCTCTGGGGTAACCAAGAAGGGTGGCCTTTCAGCTGGCTGGGGAGGTGTTCCAGAGACCTAACCTTCTACCCTCCCCCTTCTTTACAAACTGCAGGAAGAGAAGTCTAGTGCTCCAGTTCTCAACGAGTGTGTCTGACAAGAAAGAAACACTCCAGGAAACAAAGCACCCTAGACAGGACTCTCCAGGTCCCAGAAAGGATAGGGCATTCCAGAGGCTTCCTGGAACTGCGTCAGCTCTCTGGACTCCACTCAGAGTAGTCCGTCACTGCTTTGCATGGTCATCACCAGTGTCCAGACTGTTAAAATCTTCCAAGGGTGAATTTTATGGTATGTGAATTATATCTCAATAAAGCTGTTATGAACAGGGGAAAATGCTTCCAAGGAAGCCAGGTCCTCACCACCCACCCACCTGCCTCCATTGACATTCCGCTGTCATCATTAGTATTTGCAAGAGGAGTTTCCTCCTAGGAGGAAACTCTCCAGGCCTGCATTCCTGTCCTTTCCCATTGTCCCTACTCTGTCAGGACATTTCAACAAGGCCAACATACATGGTGTAAACATTTAAGGGAACAACCAACCTTTACCAGTGTGCGAATGTGGGGTACACAGACTGAATGGCATCAAAAGTCCACAACACCAGGTTCCTATGTCCCTTCTTATGTCCCTATGTCATGTCATTTTGCAAGAATAAAGGTACTACCTCTGGGATCTTATTACCTACTGTTACAACAAAAGAAAGAGAAGGGTGTGAGAAGAGCAGGGAACCGGGACTGAGTTTGGGTCCTGCCTAACTAAGACAAACCTGCTTCATGATCTCAGGACAGTTGTCACTCACCTTCTCTGACCTTCATTTTTTTGGTCCATAACAGATGCACCGTGTTTGCTGCATGAATAAGGAAAGAATGCCCACTTTCTAGGGGCTTGAGAGGGTCAAAAGGACAAAAACTAGTTTATAACTTTTTTTTTTAAATTGGAGTCTCACTCTGTTGCCCAGGCTAGAGTGCAGTCGCACGCTCACGACCACCGCAGCCTCTACCTGCTGGACTTAGGTGATCCTTCTGCCTCGGCCTTCCAAGTAGCTGGAACTACAGGTGCGTGCTACCACACCTGGCTTATTTTTTGACTTATTGTAGAGACGAGGTCTCACCAAATTGCCCAGGCTGGTCTCGAATCCCCAGACTCAGGCAATTCTTTCGCCTTGGCCTCCCAAAGTGCTGGGATTACAGGCTGAGTCACCGTGCCTGGCCAGTTTATAACTATTATCATGCCATGTACATGTGAGGCATTACCATTGTTATTATTTTTACTGTTTTACCCTCTATTTCCTCCTGAAACTAGCTTATCTCTTTTAAGAGCCCAGTTCCAGGTGACATTTTTTTTCCCTGAAAAGAACCCACTGGTCTCATGGTGACCCTTTCCTGGGCTCTGCCCTGAGACTTTCTCCAACATCAACTTAATGTCCCTCCAAAGTCTCTCTTCCAGACCCTGCTCTGTGTCCTTTCCACCACACTCTTCCTCAGTGCTCCCCACCCAGCTGGAATAGAGACACTCTCCGACTACTGTGACATCTCTTCACCCCTTTTTGCCAGGTCTTTTCTGAGGGAGCAAGGAGCTCAAAACCACTCCAGTCATTAAGTTAAGCCATTGTGTGCAAAGAAGTCTCTGCAATGTCTTCTCTTTTATTCTTGAAAACCCAGGGGACCTTTCTCCTCAGCTCACATGAACTTCACCTGTTCTGGGGCTGGGCCATGCCTGCCACACCAGCCCACAGCTGTCTGTGTCCCTGGTCCTCCTGCCTGCCCCTCCCCCAGTCTTCCTCCCCTTCAGGCTAGGGCCAGATTCTGAGTGCCTTTGTCAGGCCTGAGAGGGAGTTTCTGTAGATGTCCCCAGTTGCTGCTGTCACTCTGAGAGAGACGTCTGGCTGGGTGTAGGGAGAAGGACAAAACAGGTGTGGCTGCCAGGGAGGGCAGGCTGGCAGGGCCATGGGACAGAAGCACCCTTTCTTCACAGACTGAGACTTGCCAGCTTTCCAAAGCCCTCCCTTGAGCACAGTTCCATGCCCTCTGCAGAACCAGCCCCAGAGAGACTTCCTCACTGGGTGTTCACTGGAGCTTGGCTTCCCTGTGTCGCTGCAGTGGGCCAGAAGGAACGGGAACCTCGAAGGCCCAATGTGTGCAACAGGGCATGCTTTAAAGTATTATTTTTAAATGAAAACAAATACTGATATATCATGGGCTGGAATACAACATTTGTGTTCATGGGAGTGAGTGTGCAGGTTAAGGGCATAGGCCAAGACCTGAGTCCAAGTCTTGGCTTACACTAGCTTGATGACCTTGAGCAAGTTACTTAACCATTCATCTGCAAGATGGAGATGATAAGCAAGAGCTTCCTTAAAACAGTGTCTGGCACACATCAAGTCTTTTATGAGTGTTGGCTGTCCTTTTTTCTCATCTCCTAATGGATCTCCTTGCTTCTAGTCTTGTACACTTTACCATCTACACTGCCATCAGAGTGATCATACCTCTTTGCATAAAGCCAAGACTGAAAGCTAGACTGTGAGGCACCTTTCCTGTACTATCTGGCTCTGCCCCATTTCGCACCCCCAGCCCATGCAGACAACCTGAAGTTCCCCAAGATGCCAGTTTTTCACCCTCATATTTTCACACACCCTCCTCCTTCCTCTACCTTGATCCCCTCATAAACCGACACCATAAACCCACATCAGACTTGAGCTCAATGGCAGCTCTTCCAGGAAGTTTTTCTTGACTCCTCTAAGCAGAGGAGAGCCGCTGGAGTATATGCTGTTGAAACGTCCCAGATCTACTTTATAAGGCCAGTACACTGTTCCCCCTCCACTGTTAGTGTTGGCCACTAAGGGTCACAGGTGTCCCTCAAAGGGATCCTCTGATGCGACCTGGTCTGCGGTTGGATTAATGCTCAGAGTGCCCTGTAGGATTCAGTTGAAATTCACTTGGCTGCAGCACTTCCCTCCTTGCTTGGCTTCTTCCTCTACTCTGTCTTGCTTACCTTCCTCCTGAGAGCATTTCCTAAATGATGTCCAGGAACCCACACCTCTGTCCCAGGCTCTGCTCCTAAGGATCAGAGCAGTCACTCTCTCCCCTAAACGCCATGGCACCCTCTGTTTGTCTTTACATCACCACCCACACATTGTTCTACACCGGCTTACTACACCATCTCCTAGATCAGAGGTCCTGTGGGCACAGCCTAGATCTTTCTCACCTTGGGATACCTCATGCCTACCGAGTGTATGCACATGTTGGGAGTTCAGTGAATGCTTAGTTGATAAGTGCATGAATAGAATAATACATGTGAGCCTGGCACTGTGGCTCATGCCTGTAATCCCAGCACTTTGGGAGGCAGAGGCGATAGGATTGCCTGAGCCCAGGCGTTCGAGACCAGCCTGGGCAACTTGGCAAGACCTCATCTCTACAATAAACAAAAAAGTTAGCCAGGTGTGGAAGTGTACACCTGTAGTTCCAGCCACTTCAAAGACTAAGGTGGAAAGATCACCTGAACCCAGCAAGCGGAGTCTGCAGTGGCTGTGAGCGTGCCATTGCACTCCAGCCTAGGTGACAGAGTGAGACTCCAACTCAAAAAACAAACAAAAATACACGTGAAAATTTAAGGTAAGCAATAAAATGTAACTGATTATTATTACTTTGTTATTATTCTATTTCATTGATTCTAAGATACACATTTCCTCATTTTAGCATCTCTGAAACCAAAATGCATCTTACAATTGATAGCATATATAGTTTAATTAGCAGCATTTTCTCTTTCTTAGCTGTACATAAAATAATAGTGCAATAGCTTTTTAAGTTCAACAGTGTACGGCATTACTATTATCATTATTATTACTAACTACTGTGGCTCAGTCTCCTGGATTCTGGGGCCTGCAGTTCAAAGTCCACAGAGTTGGAGGCCCCATTATCTGAGCCCAGTAGCTGTTGGACAATCAAGTGCTCACAAAATAACCTACAATTTCCTAGGGATAAGAAGGCCCTCTGAGCCAAGACACCTCTGGAAACTCACATGAAAACATGCCAATGTGACATGGAACAAGCTCTGGGCTGGGAGTCATGACAGCAAAGTTTTAAGCCCAGTTTTTCCTCTAATTTTCTGGATGACCCTACTCAGGACCTATTTAACACATCTACGAGGCATCTACCAAGTGCTTGATATGTGAGTCCACAGGTCCCACCCCGCACCCTGGGAGGAGGCCATTAACCCATTTTACAGATAACAGGGCTGAGGCTCAAGGTTAAACAGCTCTTCCAAGGTCATGCAACTGGCATTTGACCCCTGGACTCTGTGATACCTTCTCTCTGCTAAATGAGGATACCTCTCTGGGCCTTGTTTCCTAATAAGAATGTTGAATAACATGGGGGGTGGACACAGGCTAGAGCCTCACAAGCCATTCTCCCTTACAGATGTGTTTTATTTAACTCACATACCATGTTTTATTTTAATTGAATTTACTGCCAGCTTTTTGTTTTATTTAAATCAGGAAACAAACTAAAAATCAGGACTTCTGGTTTGTCATGAAGAAAGGTTGGAACACTGACACCCTGAGCCCTCCTTGGAGGTGGAGCTGAGTGAGCACTCAGGTGGGACTCACATTTCAATCCTCCGCAGATCGTACCCCTTCCCAGGCCACAGGTCACTCATTTATCATCATACTTGTGCCAGCCTGTCATCTCATTCCCTCTATTCCTTGCTGGCCTTTGAGCGGGTGACCCCTGGGTCAGATGAACTCCAGCTCTCTGCAGCTCTCACCACCTGTGGCTCCTCCCAGAATCTCCCTGGCATCCATCTCCTGCCTTTTGGCTGTCATTAAAGGGTCCTCTTATCCCTCCCCAGAGTCACTGAGGTGGTGAACCAGCGGGTGCAGAGATGATTTAGATGAGGTGAGGGGCGGGACCCTTCCCTCCCAGAGGAAGCCAGGAAGGAAGAGGGGACATTTCCCAACAGGAAAGTGGCTCAAGGAGAGAAATGTAAGCAGGAGCCTCTGCAGTCACAAGAGAGGATGAGCAGGGCTTGACACACAAGGAAGCACAAACAGTAAGTCATCAGGAGGAAAAATGTACAGTCTCAGCGCAATTTAAGATATGCAAATTAGAATACCACTAAGGTCCATTATGGCACAAGTCAACGTGAAAACAAGTAAATAAATAAAACAAGAAAGTTGCTGTTGGCTGTACATTGCTGTGCTATTTACACTGCTTAAATCGGCCAGGCTTGGTGGCTCAGCCTGTAATCCCATTACTTTAGGAGGCTGAGGCAAGTGGACTGCTGAGCTTGCAGGTTTGAAACCAGCCCAGGCAACTTGGCAAGACCTCGTCTCTACAATAAATAAAAAATTAGCCGGGTGTGGTAGCACGCGCTTGTAGTTCCAGCTACTTGGAAGGCTGAGGCGGAAGGATTACCGGAGTCCAGCAGGTCGAGGCTGCGGGGGCCGGGAGCGGCCACTTGCACTCCAGTCTGGGTGACGGAGTGAGACTCCAACTCAAAAAAAAAAATCTTTCTAGACTGCTACTTGGCATTGTGCTGCAAGAGTTTGAGACTCTGACCAGCTAATAATGACTGAAGGACTATGTCCCGTGAAAATAATCCAGAATACCACCACAAAGAAGTTTTTACAAAAGATTCTCATAGCGCCTGTATAGAGCCAAAAAACTGAAATGCATTCAGATTAAGATACAGTGATGGGATGAAATGTGAAAGAGATCAATATAGGGAAACTGATGAAACCACTTGATGAAATCATGTTAAGTGACAAAATCAGTACAAAGAACTATGTAGAGAACTTAAGCAATGTTAAAACCTCCACCGGACAACCAGGTGCGTTGGCTCACACCTGTAGTCCCAGCACTTTGGGAGGCGGAGGCAAGAGGATTGCTTGAGAGCCCAGGGGTGCTAGATCAGGGCAACTTGGTGAGACCTCATCTCTGCAATAAATCAATAAATTAGCTGGGCTTGGTGGTGCATGCCTGTAGTTCCAGCTATTTGGGTGGCGAAGTGGAAGGATCACCTGAGCCCAGCTGGTGGAGGCTACAGTGACCGTGAGTGTGCCACTGCACTCTAGCCTGGGCGGCAGAGTGAGACTCCAACTCAAAAAAAAAAAAAGAAAGGAACTTCCACAGGAACATTAGAAGAACTCAGAAAATAATTCTGAAGAATCTAAATTGTTAAGGTGTAATGTTTATTCTGTTAAGTTCATCAAGATGATTTAAATAACAAGAACGCTGATGATGATGATGATGATGATGATGATGATGTTGTTGTAAGGGCCACTGAACAAGATTTCCTCATCAAAAAATGCCAGGGGGGAGGTAGGCTCAGGCCTCTGGCTTGATGAGGAAAGAAGAAGGAATGCAAATTGGGAGAAGAGGCGGTTACAACTGGGCCAGGGGAGGCCCCCAGAGCTTCCCTTATCTGGAGGGCTTTGAAAGACAACTCTAACCAAAGAAACAAAGTTACACAAATAAACACACACAAATTAACCTCCAAGGTCTGGAGTACTACTCTTACCCCTGCATTGGCACTCTCAATTTTACTAATACCTTATTTTTGCAACTTCTGAGTTGACACCAGGGCTCTTTGTGGGCTAGCCTAGGAACCCAACCACCATTTATAGCATTGTTTCTATGGAAATATGTTTAAGGCTTCAAAAAATTGAGCTGCTGACAACCTTGGGGCACACACGTGGTCTCTAAATTAGGGAACTGAGAGGAGCAGTTATTGCAGGGCCTGAGCTCAGGAAGACAGCTTGTTCCTTAGACTCTGTGACAGTTAATATTCACACCACCAGCGATGATCAGAATGAGGCTCACTGTCACTGTAGGAGGCGGCGGGGATGGGGCCTGAGCATCTAGGAGTGAATACAATATTCTAGAGAAGCACATGGATCATCCCCACCTCTGCCTACACACACACACACACACACACACACACACACACACACACACACATACACACACACACACACACACACACACACACAGGCAGCACTTGTCCTGGAAGATGTGAAGCTGGCCTGAGTACCCCTAATGAGCATCCAGGTATGACCAGAGCCCACACTCTTTCCATTTTCTCTGTGACTCTGTCAAACCTCCAACCACAAGGTACTATTTCGGTCTGGTAACAACAAAAAACTCCAAATCTTTGACAGTTCTGGAATTTGGTTTTAGCAGATATATGCTTGAAATAACCAGAGCCCTGGCTGGGTCTGGACATCCCTCCACATGCATTCTGTTGAGAGGCCTCTGTTTTAGCAGGCTTCAACTTGCCCACTCAAAATATTCCCAGAGCTCTCCAGCTCCCATTGCCCTCCAGACTCCAGATAACACCAAGGAGTCTCCATTTCCTGCCTTGTGATATTTCCTGCTGGGCACAGTGAAGGGATGATCATGGGCCCTTCAAACAGACACTCTGTGCGTTAAGAAGAAAAGTCTCCCCACTCTGAAGAAAAGGCTAAACACACACAAGGGGAGAGTTGGGTGAGAAAGTCAATCACCAGTGTCCAGAGGTTCTGAAACGCCACAATGATATGAGAAGGTGATCAGAGAGGGTCAGCTTAGCCACAGGGCCATGGCTGCAGTTCCAAGTCCCAACAGAGCTTGTGGCAAGATGTAAAGACAGAGGACCCTGCTTGCTAGGCCAGAGGCAGACTGGATGGTTGTGGACAGCACTGAAGAGCAACTCCAGGTTCAATACTCTAATAAGTATGTGCAGCAATGTAAGCACATAAGACACTATCTCACCAGGGCCCCCCTGGGTTGGAAAAGGCTGCAGGAGGTCAATTTGCAAAGCACACGCTCCCTAAAGCCTGTTTCAATTGTGGAAGACTCAGCTCCCTTTCCTATGGCAGGGACCACAGGATTAGGCAGCCCAGAGGTGAGTGGGCAGCTCAAAGCCTCAAGAGCCACACGTGCTCACAGGGCTGGTTCCCTAGAAACCCAGGTGTGAATAAGCAGCTGGGGCCCTGGCCAGTTGGGGGCTGCCTGCACCAGCATGAGATGCAGAGTCTACGCTGTGAGCCCCACTGCTATACCTTGGCCCGCCCACCTATGAGGTCAGGACAATCTGAATCCTCCAGCCTCTGCATTTAGCGCTGGCAGCTGATAAAGCAGCATCAGTTTGGTTTTCCTGGTAGTAACAGATGGGAGGCCTGGAGTCCCTCTCCCTGACCTCATTCCCACCAAGATCCAAAGCTTTTGATGTTAAGGGTTTGTCATAAATTTAAAAAAAAGTATAGATGCTATATACTGTATATTACTAAAGCAAATTCAGACACACAAATGCTCCATCCATAACCTTGTCACCTAAGTTCAGTATTTGCAATATGCCAATTTTGCTATGGCCAATGTAATCAGTTTTTATGTGTTTATCAAGTATATATGCAATTCTCCACCAAAATTCATCATTTCCCCATGAATTAACATCTTCTTCACATTAATGTAACAGTGACACAATGTAACAGTGACACAATAATAGTCACATGGAAACCTGAGGCTGTTTACAGATTTGTTTTGCTGTTGTTGGGTTTTCTTTTGTTTTGCTATTTTAAGCAATATTGCTAAATCTTTGTGCTTATAGCTCTTTTCCTTTTTAGAATTATTTCCTTAGAATAAATTCCCAAGAGTAATACTAACAGGTAAAAAAAAATTAACATTTTTCTTACATCTTCAAGTTCTAGCACTTTTTCCTTTTTTTTTGGAAGATAGGGTCTTGTTCTGTCACCCAGGATGGAATGCAGTGGTACAAACATAGTTTACTGCAGCCTCGACCTCCTGGGCTCAAGTGATCCTTTCATCTCAGTTTCCTGAGTAGCTGAAACTCTAGTACTTTTTTTTTTGGTTGGTTTTTTTTTTGAGTTGGAGTCTCACTCTGTTGCCCAGACTGGAGTGCAGTGGCCGCTCCCGGCCACCGCAGCCTCGACCTGCTGGGCTTTGGCGATCCTTTTGCCTCAGCCTTCCAAGTAGCTGGAACTACAGGCGCGCGCTACCACGCCCGGCTGATTTTTTGATTTATTGTAGAGATGAGGTCTCGCCAAGTTGCCCAGGTGGGTCTCGAACCCGCGGACTCAGGAAATCCACTCACCTCAGCCTCCCAAAGGCGCAGGATTACAGGCTGAGCCATCGAGCCCGGCTTCTAGTACATTTTTAAACTGCATTGTTCTGTGCGAGTTACCTGGATTGTCTGTTTTCCAAAGTAGTTTTCCTGACAACACCTCTAAATCCTACCAGTCAAGGTCTACTCTTGTTTGTTTTTTGTTGAAGTCAGGGCCTTACTGAAATTGCCCAGGCTGGAGTGCAGTGGCATGATCACAACTCACCATAGCCTTGACCTGCCAGGCTCTGTTCAAGGGACCCCATGTTTTCTGACTCTCTCATAGACACTGAGGCCCTACCTTGGGGGTTCCACTGTACCCTGCAATCACATCAGGAGGCTCTGTTCCTCTTCACCCTCCAAAAGGAAGAGCCACAGCCTGTGAGAGTCACATGACCAGATTGAATGGTGCTTTTGTTTTAAAGAGCCCCAGCCTCTCCTCTCATAGTTTGCTGATGTGTTTTCCCAGCTCCCTCTCTGTGCAAAGCCAGCAGACAGTGTCAAGGCATAGAAACTAAAGGATCCTCTCGGGGCAGTTGGTATTTAAGAGGTCTGACAATTAAGTTCACAAACTCATCCAAGAAAAAGTGCTTCATACCTCACTGCTGAATATCACTATGGTCACCTTCCCCTTGGGAAGCTGTGCACTGATGCCAGCACCTAGTTCACCCATCAAAGAAATTTTGGAGCCAGGTTCGGTGGCTCAGCCTGTAATCCCAGCACTTTGGGAGGCTGAGGTGAGTGGATTGCCTGAGCTTGCGGGTTCAAGACTCACCTGGGCAACTTGGTGAGACCTCATCTCTACAATAAATAAAAAGATTAGCCGGGTGTGGTAGCGCGCACCTGTAGTTCCAGCTACTTGGAAGACAGACGTGGAAGGATCGCTGGAGCCCGGCAGATCGAGGCTGCGGTGGCCGGGAGCGGCCACTGCACTCCAGTCTGGGTGACAGAGTGAGACTCTGACTCATTAAAAAAAAAAAAAGAAATTTTGGAACTCTTTTATTAAAATGGCCATCAGAGCTGTTGTCATATTACCTTTGATGTCCTGATTGCCATCCAAATGTCTTCCTTTCAATATTTCCTTTATCTCTAGGTAAAGAAAAAAGTCATTGGGAGCCAGATCAGGTGAGTAGGAAGGGAGTTCCAATATTGTTATTTGTTTACTGGCTAAAAACTCCTTCAAGTGCTGTGTGAGTTGGTGCATTGCCATGGCAAGAGCTCAGGACCATTTGTGCACACACTTTTCTCATAAGAAGATTTTCAGTTAAGATTTTCCTGGCTGGGGAGGGGGGGTGGGGGGTCATGCTTATAATCCCAGCACTTTGGGAGGCCAAGGTGAGAAGATTGCCTGAGCCCACAGGTTCAAGACAAGCCTGGGCAACTTGGTGAGACCTCATCTCTACAATAAATTTAAAAATTAGCCAGGTGTGGTGGCACGTGCCTGTAGTTCCAGCTATTTGGAAGGCTGAGGCAGAAGGATTACCTGAGCCCAGGAGGTTGAGGCTGCAGTGGCTGTGAGTGTGCCAATGTACTCCAGCCTGGGCAACAGAGTAAGACTCCAACTCAAAAAAAAAAAAAAAGATTTTCCTAACCATTTCTCTATTGATGTTCTTTGGTCTGCTATGCTTCTCATAGTCAGCTGATGATTTTGCCGTACAATTCAAAGGACTTTTGCAATGTTTTCATCAGTTCTGCTCGTTATTGGTCATCTTGATCTCTCTTCATCAGTGACACTTTCTCTCCCCTCAGAAAAAAACATTTAATTCATTTGTACACTGCCATTTTCTTCATGGCATGATCCTCATAAACTGGGACTAAGATGTTCCTGATTTCACTTCCATTCTTGCCAAGGTTAACATGAAATTTAATGTTTGTTGCTCCAATTCAAGCTGCAACATTCTCATGATGGCACACAAAAGCGCACACAGTAATGAACACCACTCAGCAAGACACCATAATATGTTGACACAAACTCAGCTGTGAGACACTGATATACCAAGGTTATGAAACTGTAGCAAATTGTTTGTACAGTGCTGCCAATGTAAGTGCACGATGGCAAGTTCGTGAACTTAATTGTCACACTCTGTATCCTTCTTCAATGGTCAGGGCCGGTGGCAAGGAACGTTTCTGCCACCTTCATACCAGTTCCTCATCACAGATACCCCTCAGAGTGCCCCTCAGAGGCCTCTGCAGGGTGAGTGGGGCCTCAGTACTGGGTTGTATGCCCCAATCTTCTTCCCACTCTCACCAAGGTCTTGTTAGCAAACTCAAAGAAACAGCAGAGCCACCAGGGTGATGGCTCCACCTGCAGGTGCTAGGGGAGGCTTGGGGCTGTCATACAGACAACCAGCTCACCGAGCACACAGGTTCACCTGACTTAGGCTGGGTCCTTGGCTGCCCACTGCTCCCCCACAACCCTCCAGGCTGCCCTTCCAGTCCCTGTCCTGCGACACCTACTGTGTGCCAGGCATAGATCTGGACGGTGAGGAGTCAAGTATACCTCCAGCAGACTGCAGAGTGCGGCAGTGGGCAAATTCGGCTGCAGAAATGCCAAGGTGGCACCTCAGGGAGGCAGCAAAGCAGCAGGTGATTTCCGGCTGGCCCTGTGGGTGGATGCCGGGGGGGGGGAAGAAGGGCAAGGAGGGCCTTCCAGGTGGAGAAGACAACAACAGACAAAAGCCACAAGCAGTGACGTGAATCCAAGAGCAGCGAGGAGCTGGCTGGAACAAAAAGGACCAAGCTGAGATGCGGAAGAGGCAGGAGAAAGGTCAGAAAGGCGACTAGGTTCCAACATGGAGTGTGAGCCTCTCAGAAGTGTGAACCTCCTCCTGTGAGCTTCCTCCTGCAGAACCTGACAGCTCTCAGAGGTTGCTAAGAGGGTGACACGACTAAAGCTGAGTTTTAGTAAAATATCTCAGGCCTTTTGAGACTTATTTTCTGCTTTAATGTTGCTTTTAACACAACTTCATTTCATTTGAACAAATGTGGACAAGTGTAAATTAGGCCAGAACCAACACTGGCCAGGAACCAGGAATGCCCCTGCTCTCTCCCTCCGGTTGCTATCCTGACCCTGCACTGCCATCCTCACCAAGCCCCAGGATCAGAACTCACTTCCAGTCCAGGGCTGCAAGAATCCAACTCCTGACACACCCAGTTTCGTGGTTGCCCGCTTTGAGGTACCAGGGGAGTCTTGGATCACTGGCAGCAAAGAGCAGGTAAGTTTAAAATTGCAGTTTTCTTTTGAATTGGAGTCTCACTCTTGTTGCCCAGGCCACTGCAGCCTCTTCCTGCTGGGCTCAAGCGATACTTCTGCTTCAGCCTTCTAAGTAGCTGGAACTACTACAGGTGTGTGCTACCACGCCCGGCTTATTTTTTATTTATTATAGAAATAAGGTCTTGACAAGTTGCCCAGGCTGGTCTTGAACCCCTGAGTTCAGGCAATCATCTCGCCTCTGCCTCCCAAAGTGCTGGGATTACAGGCATGAGCCACCATGCCTGGCTTCTTTTTCTTTTATATAGAAACTAACTCTTTTTGTCTAAGGTTATTGGAACTGAATGACCAAGATTTCAGTCAAGATGCCCTTGCTTCAAAGCGCTATATCCAGAGGCCGTGTGGGCAAGAAGGAAGATGGAGCTCACCCTATTTGACGTCCTCTCATTTTTCTGGATGGGGAAACTGGGCAGGATGTGACAGGTGATATTGACAGCTCCAGGCTAACAAAGTCCTAGCTCTTTTAGCTCTCTTGGGCAGGAGATTGGGTACAGCCTCTCAACTAGGCTCACATCTTCAGAACTGGAAAGGTCACCTGGGCTTGGGCACCAGGGACCTCAAATGTTCCACAAAGCAAGCCTGAAGACAGAACTCCAACTTCTAGTCTGAAAAGCAGGGCAGTACCTCCCAAACACCCCACAGCCCTGTGCATCTCTCCCAACCCTGTGGAAGAAGCACGAGTCAAGCTGTAACTGCCTGCTAGTGAGCCATGCTTTGGCCTCTGTACTCACAAGACAGCAATGAAGCTTTCCAAGTGGAATCACATGGGCACTGGAGATCCAGATGCTGGGATACCCTCCCTTTTCCCCTGGAATAGTTCAGATTCCAGAGGTGAATTCCAATTACTAATGAAATGCCAGATCTCCTGAGCATCTAACATTCCTAAAGCTCAGCTGGAAAGATATCTAGAAAGATTAAGATCAAGATGTAGATGTTTTCAATGGCCTACAGGGGGTGCCCTCTCTCCTCTTCCCACACCCAGAATGGCCGCATCATTCCAGTCTGAGGGCTAGGATGGCCCCAGGTTCTATGGGGGCACTTGTCCTGGCATGTGCACTCCTCCTTGTGCTTTGGGCAACTGGCATTTTGTCCTTATGGGAGGAAGAGCTCTACCCACCATTGGGAAGGCTGCAGCCTCCAGAGTCTTGTTCTTCAGGACCCTAATAGCAAGAACATGGGTCCTCTGCTGGGCCAAAGGCATGTTCAGCTGGGCTTTGCCTCTTGAGAGGCACAACAAAGCAGGAAAGTTCAGAACGCACTCTAGAGGGGGTGGCAGCATCCAGGGCTTGCTGACAGCAGTTGTGCCAGGCCAGTAGCATCATCACCTTGGTTTTGGTTCCAGTCACCCCTTCCCACAAGTCCTAATCAATTTCTAAGCCTCATTCTCTAGGCTTCCCAGACATTTAGTGAGCCACCGGATATCTTTTCAATAAATTTCTTTTCTCCTCAATTTAACCACATCAACTTCTGCTGTTTGCCTGAGTATGCCAGTCATGTCCTGGGCTCTCTGGTCCCCAAGACAACACTATGCTCAAGCCTCTGCCTTTTCCTCTGTGAAAGAGTCTAAAATGCCTACTTCACTTGAGAGGATCACTGTCACCTAATAATAACAAATATGGACAAACGCCACACACGATGAATATAATAACCTGGCTTGGGGCAGCAATATCAGAAGTTAAAGGCACTACCATTCCCTTGGGCTCTTCTCTATTGTCTGAGCAGCTCAGGGAAAGGGGGACCTAGGAGTCAGGAAACCAGGTTCTAGGACTTGAACATGCCACTTTAACCTGGGGCAGGTGATACCTGCATCACCCATTTCACAGGGAGGTTATATCAAATGAGAAATCCCTCTGGCAGAGCCCCAACAAACTCCTAATTCCTAGATCAGTACGTCTTTTCAGTGCTGTTTCTCATGACTTCCCCACTGATCACAATTGATCAATTTCAACTCAACGTAAATACTTACGGAGGACTTTCCACGTGCCACATGCTGTATTAGGGGCACAAAATCATGGTCCTTGTTTTCATAAAACACAAAGCTCCTTCTTCCTTTGGCTTTCATGACACCACACTTTCCTGGTTTCCTTCCTTCCTCACTGTTGGTTTCTTCTCAAGTTCTGTTGCTAAATCCTCTTAACTGCACCCCTCACTGACTCCTGGCTCTCCTTGAACGATGTCATTAGCTCCCTGGCTTCCACTGCATTCCACATGCTGGGAACCCCACATCTGCTCCAGAACATCTGATAGACACAAGGGCTAAAGAGAAGTAATCAGGTTGGTTTGGAACTTGTTCTGAAGTTGCAGCTGCACAGTAAGCAATCCTTTTAACTTGGAGTGGCTTGGAGAGGACTCATGGAGGTTATATGGGACAGGAGGGCCAACACCCCATGCCATCTCTCAGGCATCTCTAGCCTCAGACCTGTAAGTCCAATTACCAGCTGGACATCTCTCTCAGGTACCTCCAACTCAACAGGTCAAAATCAGACTCGTCTTTCCCCTAAAATCTGCTCCTCGGCCAGGTGCGGTAGCTCAGTCTATAATGCCAGCACTTTGGAAGGCGGAGGCAAGAGGATTATCTGAGCCCGGGTGTTCGAGACCAGCCCGGACAACTTGGTGAGACCTCATCTCTACAATAAATCACAAAAACTAGTTGGGCATGGTGGCATGCATCTGTAGTTCCAGCTACTTGGAAGGCTGAGGCGGAAGGATTGCCTGAGCCCAGTAGGTCGAGGCTGTGGTGGCCGTGAGTGGGCCACTGCACTCCAGCCTGGGTGACAGAGTGAGACTCCAACTAAAAAAAAAAAAAAAAACCTGCTCCTCCTCTCATGCCTTGAGCAGAAATCTGAGCAACACATTTTACTTCATTGCACTACACAATCAGCTGGTCCTCAGGGCCTAAAAACGCAACTCCCTTGACACCTTTCTAGCTCAGTTTCTCCCTTCCCCCACCGCCCCCAAAACAACTGCTCTGGTTCAAACTCCTGCATATCATCGCAAATGCAATGACCTCTCCACTGGTCCCTTTGCTGCTCATCTTCCCCCATCTCCAGTCAATCTCTGCACTGCAGCTGAATAGTCTTTCAAAAAGAAAATCTGATCCTCTCTCTCACATATACACATATACCCCATTCAGTTCACATGGTTCCCACAGCCTCAGGAGAAGGTTGAAACCTCTTAACTAACACACAAGGCTGACCCATGACTTGGCCCCTGACTGCCCCTTTCCCCACTGCCCACCAGGGCTCCATGGTGCCCCCACTATTTGCACTTCCTGGAGCAGACTGTTGAGTTGTGCTTCTAGGCCTTGCCTGAGCTGCTCCCTGTGCCTAGAATGCCCAGGTTCTTAAAACAGCTTCTTCGGGGAGCCTCTCACCAAACACAGGGACCGTACAAGGCACCGGGGCCATCGCAGACCTTTCCTGACATGCCTCTCTCCCTTGGCCCTGGTAGGAGTGACTCCAGGCCCTCCTCTGAGCCGGAGACCCCTGAACACTTTCACCCAGTCATATGTGGCACTTAACTGTTCTTGGCTTTTGTGTATGTCTGTCTCCCTCACAGACCATGAGCACTTTAAAGGGGGAGGCTGAACTTTATCTTTGTATCTCCAGTACCAAACATAGAGCTAATATACAGTAGAGGCTCAGAAAGTTCATGAGTGAGTGAAAGAATGAAGAACAATGAGGCTGGGCATGGTGGCTCATACTAGCACTTTGGGAGGCCAGGAGTTTGAGACCAGCCTGAGCAACACGGTGAGACCTCATCTCTACAATAGAGATCCCATTTCTTCAAAAAAATACCAAAATTAGTTGGGTGTGGTGGCACACGTCTATAGTCTTAGCTATTTGGGAGGCTGACACAAAAGGACTGCTTGAGCCCAGGAGGTCAAGGCTGCAGTGAGCTGTGATTGCACCACTGCACTCCAGCCTGGGCAACAGAGCAAGACTCTGTCTCCCCCCCACCAAAAAAGAAAGAAAGAAAAAGAAAAAGAACATGCACCGGCATGGTGGCTCACACCTGTAATCCCAGCACTTTGGGAGGCAGAGGGCAGAGCAGTCAGTTAAGATTTTTCCTGGCCGGGGAGGGGCGGGTGGGGGATCATGCTTATAATCCCAGCACTTTGGGAGGCCAAGGTGAGAAGATTGCCTAAGCCCACAGGTTCAAGACAAGCCTGGGCAACTTGGTGAGACCTCATCTCTACAATAAATTAAAAAATTAGCTGGGTGTGGTGGCACGTGCCTGTAGTTCCAGCTACTTGAAAGGCTGAGCCCAGCAGGTCGAGGCTGAGGTGGACGTGAGCATGCCACTGCTCACCAGCCTGAGCAACAGAGTGAGATTCCAATTCAAAAAAAAGAAAAGAAAAGAAAAGAAAAAGAATATGAAGTTACTACTGTTATGGCTACAGTTATTTTCTTTTTCTCTGTAACTGCGGAAGTCAGATCCTAAATACCATCTGGGTAGGTCAGCACAACCTTCTTGGAGAGATGATGGAAGAACTCCTGAGCCTTTCTACCACCTCTAGTGCAAGTGGAAGAGGGGCCTGGTGAGTGGCTGTTAGCTTCTAAGTTGTCCCAGAGCACATGCCATTGGGAGGCCACACAAGAAGCTGACACAGCATGCTGGCATATTCTTTGCAGGCCTCTTGTAATGGCCTGTAATGGGGGAGGCGGGGGAAGGGAGTCAGGAGGGGACAGAGGGCTAGGACCTTAGAGCAAAGTATCTGATGCACTTGGGCACTGCCTTCTCCCAGCCCCACCCCAAGCAAGGCAGCCCAAGCATAAGACTTTCATCCATAATCCTGAGTGATAAAATGGTGGTTTAAAACTGACTCCATGGATCTCCTCTCTATCACGCCCTGCTCACCCAATCTAAGAGCCTTTCTCCCTTACCCTCGAACAGTTATTTCCTAACTTGCCCTTATGACCTTTTCATGAGGCATAGGACAGGACAGGACTCTTTGTATGTTCATTTAATTTAAGCAAATTTGATCAGTCCAGCTTAGCAGAAAAGAGGAGACAATAGGAGGCAGGGAGAAAAGGAAAAAAAAAAGAACTAACTAGAACAAGGAAAAATAACCACTTAAACCTGCTGTTGTATTCAGGAGTGAGCATAGGCTAAATGCCCTGAACCTGCTGCCTTCTGCCTTGAGGACGTCATATTATAAACATCTCAGTGTGCTGAGAGGGACTGTAGTACTTACACACATGTACACTTCATACTACACAGCCCTCGAATATAAGCCAACTGCTTCACCTGGAGCTCAACTTTAGAAAGTGCAACTTCTTGCAGAAATATAAGAAAAGGCGAAGATGAATGTCCATACTGTATCAAGAGACAGTATGTCTGTCGCCTACCTGGTGCCCTTAAGGAACTTCCAAGATTAATCCAGATTATACTCTAATTTTTCACCTTACACATTGACTTTAGAACCTGACCTCCAGAAAACGCAACCTCACCAAATTCTATTCTCCTAGTGACAGATCCTCCCTTGTCAGCTCTTCACTCTGGTATTACCCACTGAGAAGCTAGACTTCAAGTCTCCTGGGGGAAGGGGCCTATGGGCTCCACTTTGCACCCTTACTGGGTCATACACAGTATTGAGAGCATTGCTGTTGTCCCATAAGTGCCCAGAGGACAGTTAGCCCTACATTAACTGGCTGTCCAAGAAGTACCATATCTATGTTCCTGGGCCTCCTCCTGCATGTCTCTTGGGAATTGGGAAAGTTCCTGTCTTCTTGGTGCGGCCCAATCCATGTTCCCCACTTAGAAAACACTAAGTAGGCCGGGCGTGGTGGCTCATGCCTATAATCCCAGCCCTTTTGGAGGCTGAGGAGAGAGGATTGCCTAAGCCCACGGGTTTGAGACCAGCCTGGGCAATTTGGTGAGACCTTATCTCTACAATAAATCAAAAAATTAGCTGGGGGAGGGTGGTGGCGCATGCCTGTAGTTCCAGCTACTTGGAAGGCTGAGGCAGAAGGATCACCTGAGCCCAGCACGTGGAGGCTGTGGTGACTGTGAGTGTGCCACTGGGTGACAGAGTGAGACTCAAAAAAAAAAAAAGAAAAAGAAAGAAAGAAAATCTTGTTGCCCAACTGGGTCTGATTAGAAGTCTTGGAGGACTCAGTGAATTGGCAATTAAGATCAATTGAGATTGCAATGAGATAATGCAAAGGCGAGAACTCTACTAAATCCATCTCCTCCTCTCTTCAGGCCTCCCGTCCACTCCCAATTTTTTTTAAGTCAGTGTCTCACTCTGTCACCCAGGCTAGAGTGCATTGATACACTCATGGCTAACTGCAGCCATGAGCCCTGCTGGTCTTAGGCGATCCCTCCATCTCAGCATTCCAAGTAGCTGCTGGGATCACCACGCCTGGCTAAATTTTCTGATTTTTTTTTTGTAGAGATGAGGTCTTGCTATGTTGCCCAGATGGGTCTCCAACTCCTGGGCTCAGGCAATCCTCTCACCTCAGCCTCCCAAAGTGCTGGGATTACAGGCATGAGTCACTGTGCCTGGCCCCAGTTTGTTTTTATTTATTTACTTTTAAGTTTCTTCTTTTTAAATCTTTAGGCAATTGTCTTAAAGAAACTGAAGAGATGAAATCCTTGGTTTACAAATAGACATATCAGGACTATGATTATGACGACTAAGATTATCAATGCAGGACAGCGAATGGAAATGAAATATGGGGTCTATGTTCTGACTCTTCCATTCAACAGCTATGTTACCCTAAGAGAAGGAATTTAACTCTCCTGACCAAGCCTTAATGAAAATGAGAGTTAGCACAGGTTTCCTTTCTATCTTTAAGTCCTTAACCACAGGATTATTGGAGCTGTTACTGTAGTTACTATAAAACTGGGCTGGATGATAACAGTCCCTAATGTCCTAGTCAGTTCTAAAAGTTGATTATTTTGTTAAATAGCAGATTCTACAAAATACTGATTTATTCAATTCGGTTTATGCATACTTTTTCAAAAATTTGTAAATCCCAGTTTCACCCTTTTATGTTTGTTAATTTTCAATTAAAAGCTAATTCAAGGCCGGGCGACTTGAATCAAAAACATTAGCCGGGTATAGTAGTGGGTGCCTGTAGTTCCAGCTACTTGGAAGGCCAAGGCAGAAGGATCGCCTGAGCCCAGCAGGTCAAGGCTGCAGTGGCCAGGAGTGTGCTACTGCCCTCCAGCCTGGTTGACAGAGACTCCAACTCAAAAAAAAAAAAAAAAAAAAAGCTAATTCAATTATATTAACCCCAGCATTATGTGTAGTAGCATAAGACTGGAAACAACCCAAAATGCTCTTCAATAGGAGACTAGTTAAATAAATTATAGCGTTTATTTGGCCAGGTGCGGGGGCTCATGCCTATAATCCCAGCACGTTGGAAGGCTGAGGTGAGAGGATTGTCTGAGCCTACCAGTTCGGGACCAGCTTGGGCAACTTGGCGAGACCTCATCTCTACAATAAATCAAGAAAAATGGCACACGCCTATAGTTCCAGCTACTTGGAAGGCTGAGGCGGAAGGACAGCTTGAGCCCAGTAGGTTGAGGCTGCGGTGGCCGTGAGTGTGCCACTGCCCTCCAGCCTGAGCAACAGAGTGAGACTCCAACGCAAGATAAATAAATACATATATACATACATAAATTACAGCATTTTCATACAGTGGAATACAATTTAGCCACTGAAGAAAATGAGGCAGGTTTACATGTACTGATATAGAAAAAGCTCCAAGATATATTCAGTGAAAAACAAAGGATACAAAACCCTGTATATGCCAGCATTTGTTCATATATTCATATTTTCTTCTGTCTGCTGAGACTACATCTGTAAAAAGGACAAACTGTAGTTACCAAAGAGAGGGACACTGGAGGTTTGAAGAAATGGAGAACACTAGAGGATGAGAAATTCATTTTCTCAAAATTTTATGTAATCAAATTTATCAATATTTTCTTTCCTCAAACTGCTGGGCTCAGGTGATCCTTCCCCCTTAGCCTTCCAAGTAGCTGGAATTACAGGCATGTGCCACCACAGCCGGCTAATTTTTTGATTTAGTGTAGAGACAAGGTCTTGCCAAATTGTCCAGGCTGGTCTTGAACCTGTGGGCTCAAACAGTCCTATGGCCTTGGCCTCCCAAAGTACTGGGATTATAGGGGTGAGCCACCACTCCTGGCTACTTTTTTCTATTTGTATTTTTTAAGAAACTTCACAGGACAGCTATATGTTCATGCTCTTTTTTTTTTTTTTTTGAGTTGGAATCTCACTCTGTCACCCAGGTTGGAATGCAGTGGTATGCTCACGGCCACCATAGCCCCACCTGCTAGGCTCAGGCAATTCTTCCACCTCAGCCTTCCAAGTAATTGGAACTAAAGGCATGTGACACCACGGCTGGCTAATTTTATGATTTACTGTAAAGATGAGGTCTCACCAAGTTGCCCAGGCTGGGCTCGAACCCCTGGGCTAAGGCAATCCTCTTGCCTCTACCTCCCAAAGTGCTAGGATTACAGGCATGAGCCACCATGCCTGACTGTCAATATTTTCTTATGGCTTCTGGGCTTTTTATCTATCTTAAGAGGGCCTTCCGGCCGGGCTCAATGATTTAACCTGTAATCCTAGCGCTGCACTCCAGCCTGGGTGACAGAGTGAGACTCTGAATCAAAAAAAAAAAAAAAAGAGGCCAGGCTCAGTTGCTCAGCCTGTAATCCCAGCACTTTGGGAGGCAGAGGCGAGAAGATTGCCTGAGCCCACAGGTTCAAGATCAGCCCAGGCACCTTGGCGTGACCTTGTCTCTATAATAAATAAAAAAAAAAAAAAATTAGACAGGTGTGGTAGTGCATGCCTATAGTTCTGGCTATTTGGAAGGCTGAGGGGGAAGGAGCGCCAGAGCCCAGCAGGTTGACCCTGGGTGGCTGTGAATATGCCACTGCACTCCAGCTTGGGTGACAGAGTGAAACTCTGACTCAAAAAAAAAAAGTGATATTTAGCCACCCAAATGCACATTTAAGGAGCTAAACAGCCAAGTGCAGTGGCTCACGCCTATAACCCCACACTTTGGGAGGTCAAGGCAGGAGAATTACTTAAGCTCAGAATTACTTAAGCTCAGAAGTTCGAGACCAGCCTGGGCAACATAGCAAGTCTTTGTCTCTATAAAAAATTAAAAAATTATCTGGGCATGGTGGTGCATGCCTGTAGCCCAAGTACTCGATAGGCTGAGGCACAAGGATTGCCTGAGCCCAGGAGGTCAATGTGGCAGTGTGTCATGATGTTACTGCACTGCAGCCTGAGCAACAGAGTGAGACTCCAACTCAGGAAAAAAAAAAGGAGTTAAACAAAGGGTATGATCAAAGCAATGGCCTAATGAAGAAATTAAAAATCCTTAGACCAAGATTCAGGGTTTTCCTCAGCACAGGACCAGGTGGAAGTTACTGGAGTCCCAGGAGAGGCCCACAGGATGAGATTGGGGAAATTCTTAAAGAGGGGATATGAACAGGCACAGACAGGGAGCAGGACTGAGCCAAGCAGAAGAGGAAAGGAAGGTGCATTCCAGGCCTCTGGGGGAGCATGAGAAGTAGGAATGCTTGCCACCAATGGTCTGGACAAATACAGAATGGGTTACTGGGTCACAGCCAAGGGTTAAGACAGAACAGCGGACGCTCGACCCCTGTGAGGAAGGCCCTTACTGACAGTCTAGAAGTTTGATCCATACCATGAGACAGTGGGGAGCCATTGAAGGTTGCTGAACAGGAGGGTGACCCTTGCAAATAGGCATTTTAAGTGAGAGTACAGAGCAGTCTTTTATCTGAAGCTTATTCAAAGCCCTGTGTGTACTTCAAGTGGTACTTAAGACAGAAAGTTGTAAAGCATTTATTTGCCCTGTGTCATGTAGATGAGAAAAAGGGTTTAAGGGTCTCACAAAGAGATGCTTCAGTGAGAACAAGAAGTGAAAGAGGGCACATTTTAAAGAAGGAAGCAAATCTGCAGGACAGAACTGCCAGCCACAGTGTCTGGAACATGGCCGTACTCTCGTAAGAGTCTGGAATGCCTTCTTTAGCTAGGGGTATTTGGCTTCCTTTTTTGGAGGTGAGTTGTGATGTCAAAATGCTGGCTGTGGTGTAGGGAGTGAGGCAGCCGGGAAGACGCAGATGAACAGAAATAGAAATATTGGGCATGGATAGCATAAAAGGCCTCCATTTTAAGACCACTCTCTTCTAGACATCTCCATCTGCCTCTTTCAGTGGCACCCTGGGGTTTCCAGAGTTGCTGAGCTCCCTAATTACTTCCAATATTTTTTCCTCTTAGAGCAATAAAGTTGTTTTTAAAAATCTCTATCAGCCAGGCTCAGTGGCTCAGCCTGTAATCCCGCGCCTTTGGGAGGCTGAGGTGAGTGGATTGCCTGAGCCCGCGGGTTCGAGACCTGCCTGGGCAGCGAGACCTCATCTCTACAATAAGTCAAAAAATCAGCCGGGCATGGTAGCGCATGCCTGTAATTCCAGCTACTTGGAAGGCTGAGGCGAAAGCATCGGCTGAGGCGGAAGGATCGCCGGAGCCCAGCAGGTCGAGGCTGCGGTGGCCGGGAGCGGCCACTGCACTCCAGTCTGGATAACAGAGTGAGACTCCAACTCAAAAAAAAAAAAAAAAAAATCTCTATCAAGTTTTGAACTGGAGCTTTTTCAACGTTGTTCCTAATTGTGCACAGTGAGGCAGCAGGCAAGGCTGTGCAGGCCGTGAACCAGGTAGGAAATCAGTATTTAGGTAAGGAAGGAGAGAAAGTCAGGATTAAGTTTCTGATCTCAAAGTGGGCTGTGGAGGGCAACCTATTCGAGTCCCCTCCCACTGTGGGAGCTTTTCAGTCCTCTCAATAAATCCTGCTTTCTTAGGGGGAAAAAAAAAGTGGACTGTGGAATAACTCTGGGCAATGGATGAATGAGAGGCAAAGCTGAGTAAGCCAGGCAAAACGCCTGAATTATGCATAAAATTCAGCCAGGTTGAGCTGAAGATGGCCTGTTGCTGCAGATGGTCCATAACTCCAGAAAGTCTGGCTTCCTTCTTCCTCTGACCTTTGCAAGGGCCCCTCCTCTCCACAACCAGCCACACTTTTGGAGGGCTTTGGGGCACTTTTAGCCTCTATAGGTTCTACATGAACACAAGAGTTGCAAACTAAAAGTTTTCTTTCCTTTGGGGTCAGAAGGGAATGGTTCCCTCTCCTACCCCTCAAGACTAGTGCTGGGCACCAGGAGGCCCTCACTCAAGCATTCCTGCTCAGGTGATGCAGCTCACCAGGACCTTGACAGTCAAGTTCATAAAAAACAAATGTCCCTAGAACAGGGAGTTGTGCAACCTGCAGTGACTCCTACCATAGTAGTGTGTTTGCTCTAAACCTGTATGGCAACTGTGACCATACATCCCAGACTTTCTAGAACTGTCCTGATTTTACATGTTTGTCCTTGAGTTTCTGAAAGCACATTGGTACCTGCCAATAATTATACCCTAATGTTTTTGTTTGAAAAATGGTCTCTGTGCCCATGTCTGGTGTCCAGCTGGAGGCTGCAAAGCAGCATTTGCCCTCCAGGTAAAGCTCAGATTCCTGGCTGGACAGAAGACCAGGCATGGTGGAGCTCCAGTGTGCCAGGGTCATCGGTGCTGGCCACTATGAGCAGAGAGGCTGCCGGGCACTGCAGGGGATGGTGCTACCGAGGCACACAGCAACTAGCAGGGCTGAACGCTGCCCAGTGATAGTCTTCTGCCCAAGACAGAAAGTGAGCGGGTTGAGATCTGGGATGTGAAAAGAATGGCCCTGCACGAGTCTAATATCTGCTTTTTTACTGTGTTTCAAATCCCTCTATTACTGTAGCCTCCTCAGAGGCCTCCAGGAGAAAGTGTTTGCCTTCTTTCCACATTTGTAGACTTGGCTGTCTTCTTGCAGGGCGATATCTCAGGAGATGTGAGGACCTTGCTCTGGTCTGTGCTGCAGGCCACGCTCAGGAAGTGGGCCTGAGGGCTCCTCTGCAGAAAATGTGTGTGAGTCACTCCTCTGCCTCCTCCCCATCCAGACACCATCTCAGACACATGGTCTCAAAGTCAAAATGAAAGTACTTTTCCTTTGGCCACGGAGCACATTTCCCCTTTGCCCAGAGCATAATAAAGGAATAAGGACCCACCACCTACTAAGTTTCTGCAGCTGACACTTCAAGGCTTGAGTCTGGCTCACCAGCTCAGACACGTGGTCTGCTGAGTCCTTTTTGCAACCCGGCCCCAACCCAGCCACCCATGCAAGTTTGCTAATTCAAATAGCTTTCCCGTTTAGGGAGGTTGATAGCCATCTCCCATCTCATTTTCCTGCTGACGTCATCCTCCATTTTCTCCAGACGCAAATAAGGGTACAGTTCCTGGGATGGTTTTCAGTCTACCTAAGGTAGGAGTGGAGAGATTTTGCCCTCCAGGGTCTACTCCACCCACCTCTCAGGCTTTTGGCAAGTTTTCAAAGGTAAGGAAACAAATCACCTAGTTAAGGTTAAAGGGCAAAAAGAACTTGGAGACTGCAGCTCGGGCCCAGATCTGTGCTGGGTATTTGCAATGCAAAGTTGCGTTTTGTTCACCGCCACTGAGTCTTGCACAATAGCCTGTGTATAAACATCCACGCCAACAATGCCTGACTGTGCAATCACGCTGTAATTACAGGCCGGCAGGAAGCTGCTGCTAGGAACTGCACCATTCAACCTCTAGACATCCCATTCCGGAGTCTCCACGGCTCGGACTCACATTCCTGCACACACCGACGTGTCCCCGCGCCACCGGCCGCTGCCACTACAGTTGCAGTCCCACCAACCTCTAGCCCTCCAGCACCGAGTTACTCTGCAGGGATGTCATAAACTTCTTTAAAAAGCCCTGCGCCACGAGGCTACGGGGGCGGCGGGAACCACCATCAAAGTTCCAAAGCACATTCTGCAGCCCTAGCAGTTTCAGAAAACAGAAAAGAACGAGATGCCACAGAGTCCACTGGAAGCGGCTTTCTGAGTTTTATATAGAAAACACTCACATATGTTCGTGGGTGTGCTGACAGTTTCTATGGCTAAATTGCAAAGTGTTAGGCCTTGGCCATTATTGTCAGGTTCGGGGCGTGGTGGGGGATGGGGGGGTGTGCGATTCATCGATTTGTTTCGAGGGGCTTGGGGGCAAGGCGGGTTTGTGGTCTGGACATGCGTAGGGTTGTTTCCCCAAACTTCCGAGTCGCTCTGAGTCCCTCTGGGCCAAGCAAATAAAAGTGGGGGGAAAGTTCCTTTAACTTCCTTCCTGCGACCTCGCCGAGGGCTGCGAAAAGGAAAGAGGACGTTTCCCAGGGAAACACCGCCGGGGGCTGGGGGGCTGCGCCAGCCCGGAGGG
>NW_007259211.1:87264-110790 GCF_000164805.1 Carlito syrichta
TCCCTCCAGCCGCGTCGCTTCCGCGCCGAAGTGCGGGCGGGGGCGCCGGCTGCAGGGCCCTGCTCCCCGGCCGGCCTGGAGCCGTGGCAGCGTTCAGGAGCCGAGGGCGAGTTCGTTCGGGGGACCCCGGAGAGCTGGGGCTCCAGAAGAAGCACCCACGCGTACACAAGGGTGGGGAAGGGGAAAGAAAACGTGCTTCCGTTTGGCGTTGGAGCGAGAAAGGGCCTGTCAGAGAGCAGTGTGCTGAGCTTCCCAAGTAATGCCTCAGCCGGGCGTTGCACAAGAGTCTTCTGTCCCTGCACTCCCTCAAAATGTCTGCACATGTGTCCTTCGTCATTTCCAGCTGTTAAGGACGGAAGACATTTCACACTGCAGGGGGCTATTTCAGCACCCAAGTTGGGGCTGTAAAATGGTTTCTCTTCTAACCCTCCTCCGCGATTCCCACCTCTTCCTTTACGCCCAATTCACATCTTTCGGGGGTCTGATGCATTCAGCCCGTGTTTCATCACCAACCAAAAGTGACTTAGAGCCGGGCTCGGTGGCTCAGCCTGTAATCCCGCGCTTTGGGAGGCTGAGGTGAGTGGATTGCCTGAGCCCGTAGGTTCGAGACCCGCCTGGGCAACTTGGTGAGACCTCACCTCTACAATAAATCAAAAATCAGCCAGGCGTGGTAGCGCATGCCTGTAATTCCGGCTACTCAGAAGGCTGAGGCGGAAGGATCGCCGGAGCCCAGCAGGTCAAGGCTGCGGTGGCCAGGAGCGTGCCACTGCACTCCAGTCTGGGTGACAGAGTGAGATTCCAACTAAAAACAACAACAACAACAAAGTGACTTAGAAGGGAGGGTGGAATCCTGAGGAGAGGAGCTTCAGGCAATAGTAAGTCTGAAATTTACTGTTGCCCTCCACAAAATTGCTTACCGTTTAAAACACTACAACAGTCTGGGCGCAGTGGCTCACACCCATAATCCCAGCACTTTGGGAAGCCAAGGTGAGAGGATTGCCTGAGCTCACAGGTTCGAGACTAGCCTGAACAACTTGGCGAACCCTCCTCTCTACAATAAATCAAAAAATTAGATGGGAGTGGTGGTGTGTCCCTGTAGTTCCAGATACTTGGAAGGCTGAGGCGGAAGGACTGCCAGAGCCCAGCAAGTCTAGGCTGCGGTGATCATGAGCGTTCCACTGCACTCCAGCCTGGGCGACGGAGTGAGACTCCAACTCAAAAAAAAAAAAAAAAAAAAAAGCTACAACAAAACGTTACCTTTTAGGATTTCTGATAAGTAGCAACCAAGTAGTTACACAGCAGTCTTCAAGGAAGAATTCCTGATACCATAGAGTTGGAGAAAAAACAAGGTTAACCTTTGCTGCGGTTTAAAAAAAATGGCAGACATTCGAAACTGCAGTGAAGGGCTTTCATAACAGAAACATTGGCTTCATTGTGGCATGTGGAAAACAGGGACCTTTGAAAAGGTGGTTCAAAAGCATCAGTTAGTGCTCAACAATTTTCCGTTTTTCCCCAAATACTGCTTCTACTAACACATTGGCCATATAAAACCTCCTCCTTACATTGCTTCATCCTTTTACCAAAGCACAGGAAGCCATAGACTTGAGTGAAGGCTTTGTCCAGAAAAGTGGAGGTAAGACTGGTGGACAATAACATCTGGGAAATGAGCCCTGGATCTGCAGTGAGACCTCATGGGAAGCCACAGACTAACACAAGGATTGGGAGTATGAAGACCAAAGCCATCCTGGACTGAATCCCCCCTACTTTGCAGCAGACATGAACTGGTGGTGATTTCTACCAAGACATTAATGGCACATTATAAATACAAAATGTATGATGCAAAAAAATATTGCTTTGAAAAACAAGTGCATCATTAGATTCAATAATTATAATTCTCTGAAGCTTTTATTACATCACACTATTGTGGGGAGGTGGTGAAACAATTGCCCATTTCAATTTTGGAGTAGATAGAAGTAATTCCTTAGTGCATTTTGCCTAAGGCAACCAATGAGTAGAGAGACATGTCAGTCAGGCTTTTAAAGGCAATCATGTAATACTCCTATTTGCTAAAACAAGAGCAGAATATTTCTTTGTTCCGAATGTGATTCCAAATTCTCAGTCACACTTTCATGAATATTCAGTATTTCTGCATGCTCAGGAGTAATTAGCAAACAGTGTAAATGTGTGAAGGCCCGGCACTCACACATACATTGCTTTCTCTCTCTATAGGATGGCATTCACTGGAGTACCAGGGCACTTTGTGGAGGATGTGGTAGACAGCCTTTAAGATGGCCCCCTGCTAAGCAGGAAGTGGTGGCTCATGCCTGTAATCCCAGCACTTTGAAAAGGCGAGGGAAGAGGATTGCCTGAGCTCAGGGGTTCGAGGCCAGCCTGAGCAACACGGCGAGACCTTGTCTCTACAGTAAAATAAAATTTAAAAAATTTGCCAGGCATGGTGGCGCGTACCTATGGTTCCAGCTACTTGGAAGGCTGAGGTGGAGGGATCACCTGAGCTCAGTGGGTCGAGGCTGTGGTGGCTCTGAGAGTACCACTACACTCCAGCCTGGGTGACAGAGTGAGACTCCGACTCAAAAAAAAAAATGACCCCTTGCCAATGATCTCTGTCTCCTGGTATTCACACCCTTGTGTAATCCCTCTTCTTAAGTTTAAGCTGGACCCATTGACTCAGTTCTAACAAATAGAATATGGCCGAGGTGGTGTGATGTCACTTCTGAGATTAGGTTACTGAAGACACTGTGGCTTCCACCTTGGGTACTCTCTTTGTCCTTCACTCTCTCATGTTCCAAGGCAGCCCTGGAGAAAGAGCGAGGTCTGCCAACAACCACTTGAGTGAGCTTGGAAAGGGATACCTCCCCCTCTCCCATGTTAATCAAGATTTCAGATAAGACCTTCAACTCCAGCCAGTAGCTGGACCTCAACTTCCTGGGAGCCCTCGCTTTGAGGCAGAGGCATCCAGCTAAGCTGCCTGGATTCCTGACCCACAAAAACTATAAGATAATAAATGTTTGTTGTCTTAAGCTTCTGTGTTTTGAGGTAATTTGTTACACAGCCACAGATAACTTAATACAGAAGCCAACAGAGAAGTCAGCGGGGGCCGAATAACAACCCCACATGATCTTCGTGATCTCTCACCTGGTAAATAGAATATGGAGAAAAAAGCAGGGGCCTGAACCAGATCTAAGTGTAACACATAAATCCCAAGAGTAGTAGGCCTGGCTCTCTCTCCTGCTGCAGAGCAAGGGTCATTCTTGTATTTAAACTAGGTCAGAGGGTGTGGACTGCTGCTTGGTCCCAGGCAGCCCTGGTATTGGGTGTCACTTACCTGACAACACATGCAGATGTCTTTGTGTCACAAGAACTGACTTCTGTCCAGGCATCCTCTTCCTCCTCCTTGGGTCTACCTTGATCCCTGAGGCTTCAGCATGGCCACTGGCCATGGGGTCAGGCCTTGGTCTTGAAAGGAGAGCTTGCAAGAAGGGCCTTCAGCTCTTGCAGCCAGAAGAGGCAGGTGTTTTTGAGGGGGACGGGAGTGTCAACAAACTTGTTTCCGCAGTGGAAGAGCAAATCGTGGACTAGCTCTGATAAGGATCGCCTCCACACTGCTTCCAGGGTTAGGCAGAACATTCTGTTCATGTGATGGTGTCTTTTTCCCAGCATCATTTCCTTTCTGGCCAGAGCAAACCGTTTACTCTTAAAATATAAAACAAAGTTTTAGGAAGGAGAGATATCCAACTCTTTCATTCCTGACCAGGGAAGGCATCTACTTGTGATTGCCCCCAGGTCCCCTCTCCTCAGCCAATCCTGTACAAGCTAGCAGTTGTAGAGGCCATTTCTATTCTCCTTCCAGAGATACTAGACTCCGGATTCTCTCACATGCAGTGCCGAAGCTGCTGCATCATCATGTCGTCATCTGGTTGCTATGACTTGTAAGGCTGTGGATATGCCAGAATGTGAATCCACTAATTTAATAGGAACTAGGCTCAGCACATACATTCCTTGTTAGGTCATTTGCTTTGCTATCTAAACCACATCCAATGTGTTCAGCAATGGGCATGTTTCCTAGAGTCTGGTTTTGCAAAAATGCCAAATGCCCCAAATTTTGAGTCTGCACAGTTTTATATAATTAAATTACTGTGGAGAACACAAAGACATTCTAGCATGGGGATGCATACACGGAAAAAATCAGGGGGAAGGAAGTGGTTAATATCTCTGGTCTTCATTTTTTTATGCATTTATATCCTCTCTGTAGGAGGTGTACATACTAATAATATCTGTAGAAATCCCCCCGAGCACAGGCTGCTTGCTGACAAGATCTGAACTCTTCGACATCACACTAGATATGAGCCATAATAAAAGAAAGCACCATCCTTTTCTGTTGTACTGAGCATATAAACAGGCATTTTTCATTCACCCCTTCAATTAACACTCACTGGTGGGTGTGCTGGGGATGCAAAGATGAAAAGGACAAAGTCTCTCCCTAGAGGGAGAGAATGACACATAAATTACAGTGCAGCACTAGAAGTATCAGAATTGAACTTTGCATAAGGCACTATGAGATCTCAGAGAAGTAGGCAAGTAAGTCTGCCTGGAGTGAAGGGTTATGGGTCACCACACATTTAAAAAAAGAATGTATTAAAAACTATTAGGACACACTGCATTAGATAATAATAAGTATTGATTTGTGTAGCATTTGTTTCAGTTGTGTAAAATATATATGTATATTTGTATGGGGTCAGAAGTTAAAACAGATTTCCTACATTCACACAAAGAAGTGTGAAAGTTCTGGGTTGAGAGGGCAATAAATCACTACCACACATTGAGGGCCTCTAAAAGGCCAGGCATCAAGGTATTCTTTTCCCATTGTATATTTGAAGAGACTAGCTATGACATAAGTGATTTTCCAAATCCTTCCAAATTCTCCCTCCTTAGTAAATCAAAGGCCAAGCCTGAATGACCAGCTCCTTGAGTCCTCTCTTAACAGAACTAAGGCCTTTTCCACCCGAACAGCACAGCGAGGCCAGCTCTTAGGTAGAGAAGACCCCACCCTCTTTCTGGCCTGATAGGAAGGGACAAGGAGAGAGAGGCGGGTCAGAAGAACCTCTTGCTTTTTCCTCCCCTCTGGGTCTTGGATGGGAGCTAGAAAGGTGTATTTCCTAATGAGTTTTACTCCAAGCACGGAAGGCTTTACCCAGCTCCTCACTGGGGATTCTTGGAAGAATCTGTATCCAAGGCTGTTTTATACTAAACCAGGGGCAGCCATATCAAAGTGAACCTGTTAATCAAACCTGAATAGGCTGAGAAAAGCTCTAAGGCTTAGCTCTCCTGAGTTTCCACGACTTGTATATCATGTTGATGGCCAACAGCCTCCTGTGAATGTGACTGCCCTGGAGGGGTAAGGTGACCCTACAGAAAGCTCAGGGGAGGACCAGGGGTCTGCACCAGTGGGCATGGAAGGGAAGATAAACATCAATCTGCAAGGGGGAAAGGCCAGTGCTGGAAGGAAGGAGATGATGGTTTTACTAAAGAAGGGATCCCAGGTATGCTTGTCATAGCCACAGAGGCCTAAAGAGTAAGCAGAAACCAGGAAGATGAGGCAGCTTGGTGAGGTGCTTCTGGACTGCCCACAACTGCCCAGCTTCAGGTCCCCTGTCTGTATGCTGTCTGTATGACCTTGGACAAGTTCACATTTCATCCTTTCACCGGTTATGGTGGCTCATGCCTGTAATCCTAGCACTTTGGGAGCCGAGATGAGAGGATTGCCTGAGCCCACAAGTTTGAGACCAACCTGGACAACTTGGCAAGACCTCATCAATACAGTAAGTCAAAAAATTAGCTGGGTGTGGTGGTACACGTCTGTGATTCCAGCTACTTGAAAGGCTGAGGCATGGCCAGGCTCAGTGGCTCAGCCTGTAATCCCACGCCTTGGGAGGCTGAGGTGAGTGGATTGTCTGAGCCCGCGGGTTCAAGACCTGCCTGGGCAACTTGGTGAGACCTCATCTCTACAATAAATCAAAAACTAGCCAGGTGTGGTAGCACGCGCCTGTAGTTCCAGCTCCTTGGAAGGCTGAGGCGGAAGGATCGCCGGAGCCCAGCAGGTCGAGGTTCTGGTGGCCAGGAGTGGCCACTGCACTCCAGTCTGGGCGACAGAGTGAGACTCCAACTCAAAAAAAAAAAAAGAAAAGCTGAGGCAGAAGGATCGCCTGAGCCCAGCAGATCAAGACTGTGGTGGCAGTGAGTGTGTCATTGCACTCCAGCCTGGGTGACAGAGTGAGACTTCAACTCAAAACCCCCCCAAAACAAAAACTTTTCATCCTTTCTATGCCTCAGTTACCTTATCTGTAAAACCAGGATGATGATAACAATTGTACACACTTGATACATTTGTTATGAGAATTAAATTAGTTTGTAAAGCTCTTACATATAAATGTCCTATGAACATCAGTTAAATAAGTAAATCATTCACCAACCAAAAGGATTCTACATAGATATCATGTCTCCAAGACCCCCAAATTGACCTTTTATTTAAAAATTCCTGCAATCATCAGCTCTTGGGGAGACTGGATTGGCTTTAGACTGCATATCTGAGATGTAATACAAATGAAAAGGTTTGACCCCCTCCACACAGTCCAACGGGGCAGACAGACACAGAGCAAGTCTTTACATTTGCTTACCTCTGATAATGTAATTCAGGAGGGAACTGTGGTAGGCAGAATACAGACCCTCCCAAAAATGTCCACATCCTAATGAATATATGAATATTCAGGTTGCAGATGGAATTAAGGTTGCTAATTGGCTGGTCAAAATAAAGTGATTATTTTGGATTATCAGGGTGGATCCAATGAAATCACAAAAGTCCTTCAAAGTAAAAGCAGGAGGCAAGGAAAGGACTCAGAGTCAGAGGAAGATGTGACCATCAAAGAATATATGGTCGGAGAAATACACCACTGCCGGTTCTGAAGATGTAGAAAGGGGGTCATGAGCCAAGAAATGTGGATGGCTTCTGGAAGCCAAAAAAGGCAAGGGAAAAGGAGAGAGAGGTGAACAAATTCTCTCCTAGAGCCTCAGAAAGGAATGTAGTCTAGCCTACATCTTGATTTTAGGCCGGTGAAACTGTGTTGGATTTTTGGCCTACAAAACTATAAAATAAAATTTAAAAATCTGTATTGTTTGTGGTCATTTGTTATAGTAGTCACAGAAAACTAATACACTGGGTGCGGAGGCTCATGCTTGTAATCCCAGCACTTTGGGAGGCTGAGGCAAGAGCATTGTGTGAGTCCAGAGGTTTGAGACCAGCCTGGGAAACTTGGCAAGACCTTGTCTCTACAATAAATAAAAAAATTAGCCAGGCATGGTGGCACATGCTTGTAGTCCCAACTACTTGGAAGGCTGAGGAGGAAGGATTGCCTAAGCCTAGCAGGTCGAGACTGAAGTAGCTGTCAGCATGTCACTGGACTCCAGCCTGGATGACAGAGTGAGACACCAACTCAAAAAAAAAGAAAAGAAAAGAAAAGAATACTAATGCAAGGATGTCCTCCCAACCTGGTGTTTTCTGGGAAGTGTTTATACCATGGATTAATTTTCATGTTAGAACTTGAGCAGGAATCCAGGTTGGGTGGGCCAGGCAAAGTTCCAGAAATCCATGTCTCAAGGAGGTTTCCAAAGTCACAAGCCAGTAGAAACTTAGTGGCTTGAGTCCCAAACTCTGAGACAGTATCTTGAAAGTACAATCTGCTGCAACCCCCTGGCTTATGGATAATTCGAATTCACACACCACGTTTTGAAGCTTCTTTTCAGACTTGTTAGTCTGGCAGGCTCAATGCAGAGGCCAAGTGTAGAAATGGTTAACAAAATAAACCAGAGTCAACTATCAAAAGCTGCTTTGGAAATTCTGTGCATTTGATAACCACAGCAACTCACCCAGAGTTTACAAATAAATCTTTCTTTTCATAATAAACAGAAAAACAGTATTCCTGGGATCTAGATTGGTCGGCAATGCTGGAGTCTCGTACATTCACTCTGCACAGGTGGCCTTTTCCTGTTTGAGACAGGTGAATATTTATTGGTAGCCACAGCTCAAAGGTCAGAGCTCACTGCACAGTAGGGAGGAAATCTCTTCACAGTCTTCTGCCAAGAATAAATGTTGGTCCTCGGACATCAGTCTTGGCGTAATGTAGGAGGTGTCACCGGGGTTCAAAGGCCAAGAGATTGCCTGGCATTCATGAGAGAACTTTCGGGCCAAGGACTTCTTTTGGCAAGAGGGAAATCTATAATTCTGGGTGTGGCAATAACAGGGAATGAGAACAAGGAATCAGGCCTGTGGCAAAATATAGAGTCCATAATGAGCTGTAGCTCTTTTGGGATCTTCACGAACTGAAATTCTTCACAGTAGCTCCAAGGAATTGTATACAATCTGTAGTTTATGGATTGCTTGAACAAGGCAAAGGATCCCATGGGCTCCCTCTAATTTATCCCCTTTTACTTCCTAATTCCAAATGTAGTTACCCAGGAGGCAAAGAGATGGAAGAACCACTTTGGATGGCCGGCTCTAAATTATATTTATATTCATAGTGTATTTATATTTAGAGCAACCCACATCAACAGGAGTAGAGCATCTACAGTCCCATACCACTCTTTTAGAATCTAAGGTCATCCCACTTGAATGGCCTTTGTCCTGTAGTGTTGGGCTTTGCCTATTTTCCTGATGTAATTTTTGCCCTTTGCCCCCAGTTGGAGGGTGTGGTCACCAACTCACCCACCAGGATCTCATCGTCTGAGTCCATTCAATGGGTTAACTCCCATCTGATGTGGTTGCAAAGAGCCTGAGGATCAGTGGAATGCTACAGAATTCCTCTGTGGACCATATCCCAAGTCCTGGTATGGTTTCAGCAAGCTTCTTTGGCCTTCTTTTGGCCTAGGAATTTATTCTTCTCCAGACAGAGGAATAAAACTAAGAGCCTTGAGGTCTGACAGCCAAAGGCATAGATTCTGGGTCTTGGTTATAGATAGAAAGTATCTACCTCAGAGATAGAACCCATATAACAAATGATACCTTACTTCATGGCCTCTCTAGTCCTAGTTTCAGTTGGGAGACTAAGCCAAGTCAGGGATCTTGTTGACTGTATCATGGTGACTGTCAAACCTTACCACATTCAAAAAGTGAGACACACGCCAAAATCCATAAACAAGTGACCAAATGCTCTTTCATAACTGGAACCAATAAGAATCAAAACAGAACAGATAGAATTGGTGGGTTTGGGCTTCTGCTTTCCCCACCGTCCCCATCCTTTGCCTTCTTGTATAGCAGAGAACTGTGGGAGACAATTTTCCATGGTCTCTTCCATGTCCGCATGCCTTGCGAGCAGAGTCACTGACTGCCCTTTGTTCCAAACCTTTAAAGACACTTTCCCAGAGCAAAGTGCAGGCATGCTTTCAGACAGCAGAGTGCTGTCTATTATTTAAAATTCTGATTCCCTAAGCTTAGGGTTGTGCTCTCTTGTGGTGTACCTCACTGTGTGTACAGATGTCATCTGGCCCTCTTTCCATTGCCTTTGGGAATTAGAGCTCAGGGAACCAGCTCAAGAAAATATCGATACTCTTGCTACTGCTATGAGTAAAGAAGACCTTTTGTTTCGGACTCACCCAGAAGTCTTATGCCTTCTCCCAACATCCATGAAACTGTGGCAGGCTCACTTGTTAGCTCACGAGTAGGGTAAAATCTTAGAGACCCTCCATAGTTCATGTCGATGTCTCATTTCTTTTTCTCATATAACACACCCCCTCAATCCACCAATAAATTCCCCTCACAAGAGCAGTTTTGGCCAAGGGGAAACTACTTATAGAGAGGTGAGAACAGACCAAATTAAAGAGCAAAACTGAAGCTAGGGCAGGACCTGGTGACACGCTGAGATATCCAGAAGCTTGAATTACACCTGAGCTCAGAGAAAGATCATTGTAATTCTGAGCTGTTTATAGCTGTATTGTTGGTTGTATGTTCCAGTCAATTGAATGACAGTCAATTCTAAACATGCTTAGGTGAACAAACTTATTGGTTTGCTCATCTGTAAAATGAAATGAGTTAAATTGTTTCAAAGGTTTCTTCTAGCTGTAAAAGTTGTGCTCTATAAATTTGTAACAGGGCTGCCTAACACACACACTAGACATTTGACCTCATTTAAAATAACAATTGCAAAGAGGACTATGATGCAGTGGAAGAGACATAGCATCAGAAGTTAAGAAGTCTAAATTCAGCCGGGCATGGTGGCTCATGCCTGTAATCCCAGCACTTTGGGAGGCAGAGGCGAGAGGATTGCCTGAGCCCGGGGATTTGAGACCAGCCTGGGCAACTTGGCAAGATCTCGTCTCTATAATTAAAAAAAATTAGCCAGGCGTGATGGCACAACCCCGTAGTTCCAACTACTTGGAAGGCTGAGGCAGAAGGTCGAGGCTGCAGTAGCTGTGAGCCTGGGCAACAGAATGAGACTCTGCCTCAAGAAAAAAAAAAAAAAAAGAAAAAAGGAAGTCTAAATTCTAGGCCTAGTCTGCTATTTCCTAGCTTCGATGTTGAGCAAGTTACTTACCTTGGAGGAGGCAGGTGTGGAATGTAGACACAAGATGATTTTCTTTTTCTTCTATTTATTTATTTATTCATTTATTCATTCATTTCCCTCCCTCTTCCCTCCTCCTTATTAATCCTTGGAAGCTAAAGGGCTGTCCCTTAACTGGCAGCCTCTCAGCCCTATTATCTTCTTTTTTTGTGTGTGTGTTGGAGTCTTACTCCGTCGCCTAGGCTGGAGTACAGTGGCATGCTCACAACCACCCCAGCGTCGCCTTGCTGGGCTCAGATGATCCTTCCACCTCAGCCTTCCAAGTAGCCAGAACTACAGGCATGGGCTACCACACCCGGCCAATTTTTTTTGATTTTTTTAATGTAGAGATGAGGTCTCGCCAAGTTGCCCAGGCTGGTCTCGAACCCGTGGGCTCAGGCAATCTGCTCACCTTAGCCTCCCAAAGCGCTGGGATTAGACTTGAGCCACTGCACCTGGCCTTCTTTTTTTTAAATTGGGCAACACTTCATTCTGTCAAATGTTCTATCCAAATGTTCCTGGCACAAGATTATTTTGAATGGCTCAGAGATGTGGCATTAAGTTGCATAGCTAATAAAGTAATTTTCTTTTCAAGTATCTTTTTATTTTTCTAATTATGCCAAAGAAGGAGTCTCAGTTTAATGCTTGTATGTCTTTATTATCTGTTAACCTCTGTTTGTGGCAAAGAGAGAAGTCTCCAGCTCAGATACTTCACAGGCAGTACTAGCTAGAGAGCATTTTATAACATTGCCCAGCTATCCTTGCTTTATTTATTTATGTATTGCCTTCTCTTTATGGAAATGATGCAAAGCTTCCTTTAAATTAATTATGAAAAAGTTCCAAAATTGATTGTGGTAATGGTTGCACAGCTCTATGAATATACTAAGAAGTATGCCTTATATAGGTAAATTGGATGGTATATGAATTATAGCTCAATAAAGCTGTTTTAAAAGTAAAAAAGTTTGGCACAGTGGCTCATGCCTGCAATCCTACACTTTGGGACGTCAAGGCGGGAGGATGGCTTGCACTCAGGAGTTTGAGAACAGCCTGGACAACACAGAGAGACCTCGTCTCTATTCTAAAAATTAAAAAAAAAAAAAAAAGAGGAAATTGCAGTCGGGCACAGTAACATGCGCCTGTAGTCCTAACTATCTGGGAGACAGAGGTAGGAGAGTCACTTGAAGCCAGGAGTTTGAGGCTGTTGAAAGCTATGATCGGGCCTGTGAACAACCATTGTAGTCCAGCTTGGGTGATATAATGAGACCCCAGCTCTAAAAAAGTTAATTGATTAAAGTACAACAGGGACTAATTTAAATAAAATATTAAGCAAAAAATAGTATGGGTGATCAATTGATATAGAAAAAGTTGTGCAGAAGATGCATGACTAAAGTCTGGGGAAGCAGTGCAATGTGATCTTGGGCATGTTTCTTAACCTCTCTGTGCCTGTTTCCAAGCTTACAAAATGCAGTGATGATATCTCCCTTTGTTTAAGAGGGGGTGATAAAGAGCCAAGTGCAGTGACTCATGCCTATAATCCCAGCACTTTGGGAGGCCGAGGTGAGAGAATTGTCTGAACCCACGGGTTTGAGACCAGCCTGGGCAACTTGGCGAGACTTCATCTCTACAATAAATAAAAAAATTAGCTGGGCGTGGTGGCACGTGCCTGTAGTTCCAGTTACTTGGAAGGCTAAGGTGGAAGGATCACCTAAGCCCAGCAGGCCGAGGCTACAGTGGCTGTGAGTGTGCCACTGCACTCCAGCCTTGGCGGCAGAGTGAGATTTTTACTCAAAAATAAAAATAAAAGAGTGATAACTTAGCTCAGGAAACCCTCAGCTCCAGGCCGCACACAGATGGCTTTAGAAGAAGGAAAATGGTTTATGACTTGACTGAGCTCCACCCTGGTACTAGCCCCGGGCTTCCACATGTTAACTTGACACCTTCACAATTTGTTATTCCCATTCAATAACCCTTGGGGAGGAGATTGTTTATCTTCATGTTACAGATGAGTGAACTATGGCTCAGAGGGGCTAAGTAACTTGCCTGGAGTCATGGGAACTATCCAGTGGCTCAAGGATGAGGTTCAACTCAGTCTCTTTGACTTAAAAGCTTCTGCTCCTTCCCTTTCACCACATCACTCCCTCTCTACCAACCCTGACGCCAGATCTAATGAAAAAGAATCCACCTGCTATAGTGGGGAGACCAGGAGGGGAAGGAAGCGGGACACAAAAGGAACTCTGCATCCCTGTCTCTCAGAAGAACACCCTCCTCTAGTTCCTGGTTCTGGTTTCTGATTTTTCTTCTCTGTCCCCAGTTGCTTGATGAAAAATTCCCTGTCTTTACCTAGTCTGGAGTTCTTTCCTATTGGTGGGTCTCCACAAACTTCTGCTGGACTTTTCTCCTACCATCAACTTGCCAGTTAAGACTTTGGCACTTGCCTGGCATTGGGCTAATATGTATCTTTGACCCTCTGAGGCTCTACTGGAGGTCTTGGTCCCCACCAATCTTCTGGTTTGATGGTGAGCTACCCTACAACAAAGTAGTCAAACCTGGGCTACTTTCTTGTGCCAATCCCCACTTCAGGTCACTATTATCTCCTGTCTGGACAACTATAATGACCGCCTGTCTTGCTTGTCTACATTTCTTCAATTATAATTTGAAGTAAGTTATCTGAAGTACAACTTGACTGTGAAACTCTCCTGCTTATCCTTCAGTCTTGTGTCTTGTGGATAAAGTCTTAACTCCATAGCCTGGCTGTTAAGACCTTTGTGAGGTCCTCCAAGACCCAGCACTGCCAGGGAGAAAGACTTCTAAAACAGCAGTCCCAGTGCAGGGGCTATTGTCTGCTTTGCTCTTTGAAAAAATTTTTCTTCTTCTCGCCTGGGCGGAGCTGGAAGGCAAAGAGAAAGCCAGCCAAGACTGCACCCAGGAAGATAAGGGTGAATAAAGCAGCAGCAGCCACAGGTCAGACTGCAAAGCAGCTTTGGATCCTGTCAAGACCTGCTTCAAGAAGGCTGTGGCAGTGGGGCTGGATGGCCATGCCTATTCTTGGCCTGGCTGAGGGAACACAGTGACTGGACAACACTGAGGACTGGGCACAAGGCCCAGAACCTGCTACCAAATCAAATGCATGGCCTTGTATAAGTCACTTCACCTCTTGAGTCTCCATTTCTCCAATTAGGAAAGGAGTATTGGGACAATGCCAAGGGTGTGCAACTTTCAAGTATGAAGACTTCCTCATACTTTTCAGGCCTGGCCTGAAAACTTCTTTTTAAAAGCAAAAAAAAGTCGGGCTTGGTGGCTCAGCCTGTAATCCCGTGCCTTTGGGAGGGTGAGGTGAGTGGATTGCCTAAGCCCACGGGTTCGAGACCCGCCTGGGCAGCGAGACCTCATCTTTACAATAAAAATAAAAAAATCAGCTGGGCGGGGTAGCGCGCGCCTGTAATTCCGGCTACTCGGAAGGCTGAGGTGGAAGGATCACTGGAGCCCAGCGGGTCGAGGCTGCGGTGGCCGAGAGCGGCCACTACACCCCAGTTTGGGTGACAGAGTGAGACTCCAACTCAAAAAAAAAAAAAAGCAAAGATTCCACATAACAGCAGTGGTCATTTTGGCACCTGTTGATTAAAAAAAACAAAACCAATTGAACATCTTGGGCATGATGACAGGTGCCTATAATCCCAGCTACTCTGGAGGCTGTGGCAAGAGAATCTCTTAAGCCCAGGGGTTTGAGAATAGCCTGGGCAACATAGGAAGACAACACATTTTAGAAGAAGAAGAAGAAGGAAAGAAAAGGGTGCAGTGGCTCGTTTGTAATTCCAGCACTTTGGGAGGCTGAGGCAGGTGGATTGCTTGAGCCCAGAAGTTTGAGTCCATCTTGGACAACATAGTGAGGCTCCACCTCCGTTAAAAAAAAATCTATATCTATATCTATATATATTTGAGTTAGAGTCTCACTCTGTCGCCCAGACTGGAGTGCAGTGGCCGCTCCTGGTCATGCAGCCTCGACCTGCTGGGTTCTGGTGATCCTTCTGCCTCAGCCTTCCAAGTAGCTGGAACTACAGGTGCGCGCTACCACGCCTAGCTAATTTTTGATTTATTGTAGAGATGAGGTCTCGCCAAGTTGCCCAGGCAGGTCTCGAACTCGTGGGCTCAGGCAGTCCACTCACCTCAGCCTCCCAAAACGCGGGATTACAGGCTGAGCCACCGAGCCCGGTTTAAAAGATTAAAAAATATTTTTTGTGGGGCAACCCCTTCGGGTCCCCTCCCACTGTGGGGGCTTTTCTGTCCTCTCAATAAATACTGCTTTCTTATAAAAATATATTTTGTGCGGAAATGCCTGTCATCCCAGTACTTTGGGAGGCCGAGGCGAGAGGATTACCTGAGCCAAGGGGTTCAGGACCAGCCTGGGCAACTTGACAAGACCTCGTCTCTACAATAGATCAAAAAATTAGCCAGGTGTGGTGGCGCGCATCTGTGGTTCCACTTACTTGGAAGGCTGAGGCTGAAGGATCACCTGAGCCCAGCAGTTTGAGGCTGCGGTGGTCGTGAGCATGCCGTGGTACTCCTGCCTGGGCGACAGAGTGAGACTCAAACTCAAAAAAAAAAAAAAAAGTGGGATTGATGGGTGATGTCTGTCACTTTTTGGCTACTCAGCTTTGTTATCCCTCCCCAGGTTTATGGAAAACCATCTTAAGAGTCCCGGTGGAAGTTAAAGCCCAGGGCTCGCCACAGAAGCTGAAAACGCAGGTCACTTGCTCCCCAGTTCCCTCTATCCCGGTAGGTAGTCGTGTGACCTGGCTCAACCAACCAGTTGCACTGCCCTGAACCTGAATCCGGAGTAGGGACCAACGAGAGAGCCTCACCTAGTGGAAAGGCCAGAGCCACGCAGCCTTGTCCAGATTCCAGCGGGGCGCCGGCAGCTGGGCAATCGCTGAGATCCCGGTCGTGGTGGTGGCACAGACTTTCCAGGGTTCTGTGACCAGGGCAGGACTCCAGATGGCTTCTGTGCCACAATTTTGGTCGTGCTCCTGGCTGCTGCCCAGCCTCCTTTGTTCTCGTTCTTCCCCTGAACCTGGCTCTGTAGCCTTCCCAGAGGTTCTGTGGGTTCCTCAGTATCCTGTTCATAAATCCTTCTTCTGTTTAAATTATCCAGAGCCAGTTTCTGTGGTATTTGAAAGTCAGAGCTCTGACCAGTTCACAGTGTTATGTCAATCTTCACATCCAATTTATTTTATACCTTGCTTTGGTACACACAATTCTGAGAAAATTCTGATCATACAGGATGGATTAAAAATAATAATGATAAAAAACCATTATATAGCACCCAGTATATGCTAGGCCTTATTCTAATGATTTTGCATTTTTTAATTCACTTGACAAACCCTTTGAGTTAGGTTTGTTATCAACATTCTCCTTTTATAAATGAGAAAACTGAGGTACAGATTTGCCCAAGGTAGAGGACTTAAATCTGGGCAGTCCCACGCAAGAGTTTGTGCTCTTAACTCCTGCTGATGGATTTTTTTTTCAGTTTATCTTTTGAGATTTGAATAGTCTCCAATTAAAACAATCTAGAAGCTAGAGAGAGTACTGGAAATTTTTGTTTCAAAGTTGAATGAGTAACTATCAAAATATCCAACAACTGTTCTTCATTCTCATCACAAACATAAAAATAAAGCAATAAACAACTAACTCTTGCAACAAGTACTAAATACATAAGACAGCTTCATCACTCTGCCAGTGGTATTTGTTGTTACCAGTCTGGTGGTTTATGGGGTCTGCTGCACCCAAGTGCAGGAAGCTCTCAGCATTTCAGTGCTCTGCTTCTCATAAGCAGACATGCCCAGGCTGGCACAGCACTGCAATATCCACATGCCACACCCATCTCAGGGGCAGCCCAACTCAGAGATGCTGGGAGGCACTTGTGTCAAAGTCTGCACAAAACTGAACTTATTTAAAACAACAACAACAACAAATGCACTGAGGGGAGTATGTCAAAGGGCACAGGAGTCAACTGAAAGGGTTCCTAATGGCCAAAGATGAAACAATTTGAGAAACAAAATAAAGTAGTTTTGGATTACGACCCAAAGTATGAAATAAGTATTTGTGAGTCCAAACTTATATAATATTTTAAAGAACAAAAACAAACACTACTTCAGCCAGGTGATCAAAGTCAACATCGACACTCATAAGTCATATTGATAGTGTGCACCCTTGATATATCATAAAAATTATATTTTACTTCTGTGGTCTTCCTTCCTAAATCTCATAGCTCCGGTCTACTCATGAGAAAAACATCAGAGAAGTCCTAATGGAGGGCCATCCTACAAAATACTCCACCAGCACTCCTCAAAACTCACAAGGTCATCAAAAACAAGAAAACTCAGAAATTGTCATAGCCAAGATGAGCCTTAAGGAGCTATGACACCAAAATGTAATATACTGTTCCAAATGGGATCTTGAGACAGAAAAAGGCCATTTGATGAAAATTAAGAAAATCTGAATAAACTATGTACTTTAGATAATAATGTAACAATATTAGCCCATCAATTGTGATAGATTTTTTTTTTTTTTTGAGTTGGAGTCTCACTCTGTTGCCCAGACTGGAGTGCAGTGGCCGCTCCCAGCCACCGCAGCCTCGACCTGCTGGGCTCCGGCGATCCTTCCGCCTCAGCCTTCCAAGTAGCTGGAACTGCAGGTGCGCGCTACCCCGCCAGGCTAATTTTTTTGATTTATTGTAGAGATGAGGTCTTGCCAAGTTGCTCAAGCGGGTCTGAAACCCATGGGCTCAGGCAATTCACTCACCTCGGCCTCCCAAAGTGCGAGATTACAGGCTGAGCCACCAAGCCCGGCTGTGACAGATGTTAATGGAGGAGGGTGGTGCTAGGGAAGTGAGGGATAGTATAGGGACTCTATACGATGGGCTCAATCTCTTCGTAAATTTTCTAAAAAATAAAATCAAGAGCCGGGCTCGGTGGCTCAGCTTGTAATCCCACGCCTTTGGGAGGCTGAGGTGAGTGGATTGCCTGAGCCCGCGGGTTCGAGACCCGCCTGGGCAACTTGACGAGACCTCATCTCTACAATAAAATCAAAAATTAGCTGGGCGTGGTAGTGTGTGCCTGTAATTCCAGCTACTCCAAAGGCTGAGGTGGAAGGATTGCCGGAGCCCAGCGGATCGAGGCTGCGGTGGCCGGGAGCGGCCACTGCACTCCAGTCTGGGCAACAGAGTGAGACTCCAACTCAAAAAAAAAAAAAAAAAAAAAAAAATCAATTCATAAAAATGAAATTTGCTGCCTTTCAAAAAAAATTTGTTTACCTGGTGATGCAACTTAAACCATCAAAGTCTTGACTTGCTAAAAATGAGTGTTTAATGCATTCATATTTTTATGATTGTTATGGACAAAACAGTTTTGTTTTGTTTTTTTTTAGTTCCAGCTACTTGGGAGGCTGAGGCAGAAGGATCGCCTGACTCCAGCAGGTCAAGACTGTGGTGGCTGTGAGCATGCTACTGCGCTCTAGCCTAGGTGATAGAGTGAGACTTCAACTCAAAAATATATATATTCAGACATACTTTTAATAAGATTTTAATCTTTTTTTTTAAAAATTTAATTTAGTTATTTATTATAAAGATGTGGGGTACAATTCAGGGTTAGGTATACAAACATTGATCATGCAGGTACCCTTGTTGATGAGGTATGCCCCTCCCTCCCCTAGCAGTTTCTCTCAACTGCCTGTCCCACACCCCCTCCCCTGACAGTTTTCCACTACTGCCAATCATTTTCTTATAGCATTATTATTGTTCAAGGTCATCTTATGAGTGAGAACATATGGAACTCAGTTCTTTGTTTCAACTGGCACCCCTGAATCACCTTGGAGTAGCTGAGCACTGTTTGAAATCCACTGACTGATGGAAGGGAAATAAAGATAATGTCCTGAGTCTTTGTCCTTAAAACTCTCTGGGTCTCTAAGACAGAGGGAAAACTCCATACCTCGAGGCAAAGCACTTAACATCAACCCAACAGCTTCCACCCCTGCCCCCCACTGCCACTCAAGACACTGTAGCAACTGTTGGAAGCTAAGGCTGCAGTTGTCTTTGTCCTGCATCTGTCTGTCAAACCCAATGCTCCCCAGCAGTGGGAAGGGCAGAGGCAGGAATTAAGTGGGGCAACAGATGGTTGGGACATGTACTCTTGATGCCCAGCTGCACTATCCAGCCTGCCAAGCTGTGTACATTTCAAACGCTTGAGGTTCAACCCAAAGAGACAAGTAATGATTTTCAATCACTTGCTGAAACACATGGCTAATCCTTGGGTAGCCAAAGAAGAGTGCTTTAAAACCCCACTTAAATCTACTGGGAGGAACAAGGAAGCCCTGTGCACTTTCTCAACTTTGAACCCAGATCAGGCCATCCTAGGAGCAGTTGGGCATTTATTCAGGATTCCAGTGTGAATCCTGTTTTCTGTGCTTTTGGAAAGGCTCAGGTATTCCTATCCGTATGTCTATTTGGGGTGAGGGTGAGGAGGGGATAGGCTGTTCAACAGGTAATTTTGGATACTAAGAAAGTAGGTACCCTGGCATTTGCCTCTTGGTTTGGAACTGGGAGACCTCTAGGTTAACTTGCTTCATAAGTTCAGACAGCAGTTTTCCCTGTCCTGGTTCAGATCCTCCTTATTTCTTGAGTGGATGATACCAACAGTCTCCTATGGTTGCTTCCCCGACCTGTGTCAGAAGGTGCTCCTGCCACACAGGGGCATCTCTATGATTATGTAGCATCTCCCATTTTGCATATGCCCTTCCCTGCCCCTGCAACTCTCTCTAGCTACTGTTCCCATTTCTCCTTTTCACCACAAATCTTCTTGAGACAGTAGTCTGCTCTCCCTGGTTCCATTCCTCACCCCTGTTCACTCACCTACCCCTACTGTTCCACTGAAACTTCTCTTATCAAGATCACCAACAACTTCTACACTACAAAATACAATCGGTCTGTCTCTGTCCTTATAGAACCAGACCCCTCTGCAGCATTTGACACAGCTGACAACTTGTTCCTTCTTGAAGCGCTCTTCCTTCCTGGTTATAATGATGATGCTCTCTACGGGTTTTCCTTCTACCTGTCTAGCTTCCCCTTCTCAGTCTCTTTGGCAGGCTCTTTGGTGGCCGGGGGCATGCTGCTGTACTCTAGCCTAGGTGACAGAGTGAGACTTCAACTCAAAAAAATATATATGCATGTTGGGATGCCTTAGGGCCTGGTCCTGAAAAAGCTTCTAGTCTCTGTCTGAAGTTCTCAATATGATCTCAGCTACTCCAGAGCTCTAAATACCATCTAAGTATTGATGATGCTTCTTTTTAAAAATTTATGTATCTATTTATTTTTTGAGTTGGAGTCTCCTTTTGTCACCCAGGTTGGAGTGCAATAGTATGATCATGGTTACCACAGCCTTGACCTGCCAGGCTCAGGCAATCCTTATGCCTCAGCCTTCCAAGCAGCTGGAACTACAGGTATGTGCCACCATGCTTAGCTAATATTTTTATTCATTGTAGAGATGAGGTCTTGCCATGTTGCCCAGGCTGTTCTTGGTTTCTTGGGCTCAGGCAGTCCTCTCACCTCAGCTTCCCAAACTGCTGGGATTATAGATGTGAGCCACTGCACCTGGCTCTGATGACTTCCCATTTGATATCTCCATCCCTGAGCCCAGACTCATCCATCTGACTACTGCTTTATGTCTCCACTTGGCTGTCCATCAGGCACTTCAAATAATATATTTGCAGAATGGAGCTCTTGATTCCCTTTATCCTCAAAATCTCCCCCCTTTTCTCTCCCTGCCCCCTCATCTCTTTAGCCTCTTTATCCATCTATTTGCTCAGGACAAAGTCATCTTTCATTCTTCCTTTTCCCTCATCTCCCACATCCCATCCATCACCATATTTAGTCAGTTATACTTCTAAAATATCTTGTCTATAACCCACTTTGGTTTTCATTTCCGCAGATACCTTCTTAGTCTAAGCCACTATCATTTTTCATCCGGACAACTGAAATAACCTCTTCACTGGCCTCCCTGCTTCCTAATGGTTCCTCCCAAATTCATTCTCCACCACCAGTGAGAAAAAAAGTTTCAAAAATGTATTGTGGTGACCTTCAGTTATTCTCTCATTACAGGAATAGTTATTGAGTGCTACTAGTACCAGGCAGTTAACAAATAGACAATATCCCTGCCCTTACAAAGCTTATAGTCTCGGCTTTGAACCTAGAGCAGGCCATCTTGGGAGATAGGCAATAGACGTAATTAAAGTAAATTTGTAATATGTTAGAAGACATAGCTGGTATGGAAAAAGGTAGATCAGGTTAAGAGGAACTCAGGGGGCATAGGTCTGTGTGTTTGTTGCAGGGGCTATTGTAATTTTAGACAGGGGAATCAGAAATGTTTATTCTCTAAGTATCATTTTCTACTAAAGGAGTTCCTAAGAAAAATGTCTGATTCCAAGTCTGGGCTAAGAAATGCATAGGACAATTCTGGAAGGTCTTGTTACACCGGAAAGCAAAGAACCTACGAAAGACTACATGGTGGCATCAAAAGGACTCAGAAGTCAAGTTCAAGAAGCTCCCATTGGTCAAAGATGGATCAATTTGAATGGCTGAAAGAATAATAACAGCAATGGATCAGAAGATATACGTGTTAAAATCTCTGAGTTCATATTGATACTTTTAAAGGAAAGCATACAACTATCTAGTTATCTTTGAAGGATGCTAGGAAATCAATTAATTATTTTGAAAACTGGTAAATAAAAGTCAAAAAGTAAGTATGTATCCTGCTTTCCTTATATGAAAATAACCAGGTAAACCAAAGAGTTTCTCTTTGAAGACATATTCCATTTAAGACACGAAAGAGGGCCAGGTTCGGTAGCTCAGCCTGTAATCCTAGTACTTTGGGAGGCCAAGGCGAGTGGATTGTCTGAGTCTGCAGGTTTGAGACCAGCCCGGCCAACTTGGCGAGACCTCCTCTCTACAATAAATCGCAAAAACTAGCCAGGCGTGGTGGTGTGCGTCTGTAGTTCCAGCTACCTGGAAGGCTGAGGGAGAAGATTGCCTAAGCGCAGCAGGTCGAGGGTGTGGTGGCCATGAGCATGCCACTGCATTCCAGCTTGGATGACAGAGTGAGACTCCAACTCAAAAAAGAAAGAAATGAAAGAGGAAAAATAATAGAATTCTAATATCATGCCTTTACAACCCCCAGGAAAGTAATTCATCTAAGACATGGCCATCAGGAGCTGCTAACATTGCAAAAAGAGAAAGAAAAAAAAAAGAGATAAAGAGCTAGATACTATTCAACTCCTGATGGATGGATCAGGAATATATCCTGTGAAGTAGTCAAGAGTCCAGCCAAAACACAGAATCCCAGTTTAAATTTCAAATAAATATAAAGTAATTTTTTAAAACTGGGCTTGGTGGCTCAGCCTGTAATCCCGCGCTTTGGGAGGCTGAGGTGAGTGGATTGTCTGAGCTCGAGGGTTCGAGACCTGGCTGGGCAACTTGGCGAGACCTCATCTCTACAACAAATATAAAAGTCAGCCGGGTGTGGTAGTGCGTGCCTGTAATTCCGGCTACTTGGAAGGCTGAGGCGGAAGGATCACCGGAGCCCAGCAGGTTGAGGCTGCAGTGGCCGGGAGCGGCCACTGCACTCCAGTCTGGGCGACAGAGTGAGACTCCAACTCAAAAAAAAAAAAAAAAAAAAAGTAATTTTTAGCATACGTATGGGCCAAATATCACATGAGGCATACTTATACTAAATATTTTTCATGGTTTATCTGAAATTCAAAATTAGCTGGACATCTTGTGTTTTTATTTACTAAACCTGGTAACCCTAGAAGTAGTATGACCTAAATAGTCAAGGCCTGAGTCTGTCTAAGCCTCAAAATCTTAACTACTGGGAAATACGGGAGACAGAAATATGTCCAATGCAATGTAATCACCAATATTCAGACTATGGGAAACTTTATCTTATAGGGAAGGCCACTCAGCTTTTTCAACAATATAGAGAGACAGAAAAAGAAGGAGAATTTTGCTTGGGTTCTGATTCAAAGAAATCAAGGGTAGCTGCAGCCATTATAACAAACAGCCTTGCTTCTGAGGTCCATGGTACTCCGACCCCACTCTTCCTCTCTGCTCTTGCTGCCTCCTGCCTCACATGTCACAGACCAGCCAACACCAAAGCACTCTGAACTGAGGCTCCCTAGGCAATCTTGAGAGACACTTGAGGTCACGTCTTGTTTTACTAAGCTAGATTGCAATTGAAGAGGTGATGTGAGGAGGAGAGAAAAAGCTAAGATCCTGCTTTTGGAGTGGGATGAGATGAGAACTGAGATGCAGCACCAGAAATGTGAGAGTCACTTTGGGGAAGGAGCAGAGATTCTTTAAAAAAGGGAGTGACTCGCCCGGGCTCCATGGCTCAGTCTATAATCACAGCACTTTGGGAGGCTGAGGCAGTGGATTGCCTTAGCCCATGGGTTCGAGACTTGCCCGGGGAACTTGGCAAGATCTTGTCTCTACAATAAATAAAAAATTAGCCGGGTGTGTTAGTGCGTGCTTGTAGTTCCAGCTACTTGGAAGGCTGAGGTGGAAGGTTTGCCTGAGCCCAGCAGGTCGACACTGCGAGGTGGCCGTGAGCATACTACTGCACGCCAGCCTGGGCAATGGAGTGATGGAGTGAGACTCTAATTAAAAACAAAACAAAACAAAACACTGGGCTTGGTGGCTCAGCCTGTAATCCCGCGCCTTTGGGAGGCTGAGGTAAGTGGATTGCCTGAGCCCACGGGTTCGAGACAAACCTGGGCAACTTGGCGAGACCTCATCTCTACAATAAATAAAAAATTAGCTGGGCGTGGTAGCGCGCACCTGTAGTTACAGCTACTTGGAAGGCTGAGGCAGAAGGATCGC
>NW_007259211.1:110883-135284 GCF_000164805.1 Carlito syrichta
CTCCAGTCTGGGCGACAGAGTGAAACTCCGACTCAAAAAAAAAAAGTGGGGGGAGTGACAAGGAAGTTTGTTGGTGATGTGTATTAATAGTATATGCCCCTCTGCCTGCTCATGGAATGGCTCTGAAGCAGGATGAATTGGACACTGGAATCAATCTCTACAGTATAGAAAAGTGGCTGAAGAAGTCAGTTTCTTTCAGGTCATATTCCACTGGATTCTGCTAATATGTGTCTCCCCACTGTGAACCCCTCAAGGGTAGAGACTGTGGTTTCATCTTTAGATTTCCCACTGTGTACTACAGTGCCTGTCCCTTCATACGTGTCCAGTGAATGAATGAATGAAGTTTCACCATTTGCAGAGATGGTGGTCTTCTGATATCATAAAATCTGGTCATTAGATAGGTATATGATTGCCTCATGAAACCCTGAATTTAACCTTTGGCATTTCCAGACACTAGGAGGGAATATTTTGGACTTAGAAACTAGGCTCAGATCATTGGGCAAAAGTCCTGGAGTAACTTTCCCAGGCATCTTGAGACACTTTCCTCTGTGAATGGAAAGCCCAGCCTGCCTCCTGTTTTCACTTGCAGTTCAGCTTTGTGAGTGTTTGCAGTATATGTGTCTTGTGATGTGTTATGTGAGCTGTGATAAGGCTTATACCACAATCAGATGATGACCTTGACAGGAGAGCCTTGGGCAAGTCAGGAAAAATAATGAAGGTAGTTAAGAGCCTGGGAAGCATTGGCTGCTGCGAGAGGTTTGAGTTTTGCATCATTCACCATCTGTTTACTCAAGAGAAAGAAGAGATGAAAGATATTGCTCCCCCCCATGCCCTCTATCTAGAGAAAAGGAAACACAAAGAAAAAAAGCAGAAAGAAAGACTACCAGATCAGAACCCTGGTCTTGAGTTAAAAGAGTCTCCTTATACAACTATGATCTAATAACATTTTTAATATCTGGATAGCATTGTTCTTTCACATCATCATCTTATGAGCTATGAACGTATCCAATTGATATTGCTGGTAACTTTTTGAATACAGTTTTTTTGGTTTTTTTTCCCCCTGAGGTCTGTAGGAGAAAAACACAGACTTACTCTGTTTTTTTTCCTGATTAATCATACATCTTATTCCTCAGATATAACTCTGAAGGAACTGTGAGTAGTTCAAAGACTCATGTTAATCTTCAAAGGTGGAGGTTGTCACCTGGAGATTGTCACTGCGACATGCTCTAAGTTAGGCAGGCATTACTTAGTGAAGAGGCCTGGAAAGGTACAGAGACAGTGGCAACACAGGTGGGGTAGTGAGCTGCCGCCCCAGACTACAGGCTCAGTGAGGGCAGAAGTGTGCATCCACCACTGGCACTCAGTAGGTGTGATGTATGGGTTTGTTAAGTGAATGAATGAATGAACGACAGAAAGACTATCACACACATGGATGTATAAGTTCTGCAACGTCTGTTGAAAACTAGAATAAAGAAGCACTATCTTTCCATTATTTCAGTCTCACTTAGAATCTGAAAATGGCATTACCAGATGCTTCTCAAGGAAGCCAATTCCATTGCATCAGAGTAAGAGTATGAGAGCCAGCAGCAGACACTATCAGGAAACTCCAGCACCCTCAGGAACAACACTGGAGTCCCAGGGGTAAGTACTTTTTAATGGAAACCAATGAAAAAATTCCATCCTTCAAATTAAGACTACAAACTGGACTTTTGTGCAAGCTGATAAAACCTCAGCTTTAGGAGGCCATCTTTGTTTCCTAAGGCTGCCATAACAAAGTACCACAAATTGGGGGGCTTAAACAGCAGAAAATTATTGTCTCGCTGTTCTAGAGGCTAGAAGTTCAAACTCAAGGTATTGGCAGGGTCATGCTTCCTCTGACAGATTTGGGGAACCCTTTCTTTTCTCCTCCTGGCTTCTGGGGTATGCTTTTGCTTTGCAGTGGCAGCATTCCAGTCTTTGCCCTCTTTGTCACATGGTGTTCTCCCTGTGTGCCTCTTGTCTTCACATGGCTGTCTTCTTACGACACCAGTCATATTGGATTAGGGGTCCTTCCTGCTCCAATATGACCTCATCTTAACTCATTACATACGCAAGACCTGTTTACAAATAAGGTCAGATTCTGAGGTACTGGGGCTAAGATTTCAGCATGTCTTTTTGTGGGGTCACAATTCAATTCATAACAGAGGCACCTTTGGCACATGTTAAAATTAAAACAGGAGTCAGTGTCCCAGTTGAAAAAGAGAATCAAATTGTTGCCTACTTGGTCACTACATTCCACTGGAATCTGGTGCCCCCCGTGCTCTGGAACCTGCTTTCACCACAGTACCTGCCATACCATGGAGCAGCCCACCATCTGTACTCTTACCAGACTGCAAGCCTTGGCCCTTATCTTCCTTTTTCTCACCTAGGCCTAGCATGTAGTAGGCACACAAGCTCACCGAATACAACATGCATGCCACAAATCACTGTGCAGACATTCAAGACTATTTCCACAAGTCAGTCACCTCAAGAACCACACAGTTTCTGCTTGGTGGCCTTAACAGCTGATCACACCTGATTCCAGGCAGCCTAGGAAGATGATTGTGCTCTCTAATTCAGGGAACACCTTGGCTCCAACCTTCCCTCCTAGTCCTCTTGCTTAATTCCAGTTGCCTCAGTTTCCATGGGTTACAATCTACTAGGATTTTCCCAGTGAGCAGTAACATCGTCATGGCTGTTGGTTCCACTTCTATCCATGGGTTCCTTCTCCTTATGGTTCCTCACTCCTCCCACGGCAGCTGGTGATGGGCCAGGACTGGTTGTCCCACCTGGTCAATACTCAGTCTCTTGCTTATCTGAAAGGGGATCAGGTAGTTTGTGACTTCTCTTCATTTGTTTAGGTCCCTCCTAATTTGTTTATTTTAACAGCTTTATTGATATATAGTTTGCATCACCCCCGCCCTTTTTTTTGAGTTAGAGTCTCACTCTGTCGCCCAGAGTGGAGTGCAGTGGCACACTCACAGCCACTCCAGCATTGACCTGCTGGGCTCTGGCTATCCTTCGCCTTTACCTTCCAAGTAGCCTGAACTACAGGTGCACGCTACCGCGCCCCGCTAATTTTTGATTTATTGTAGATATGAGTGCTCGCCAAGTTGTCTGGGCTGGTCTCAAACCCGTGGGCTCAGGCAATCCACTCACCTCGGTTTCCCAAAGTGCTGGGATTACCTGGCTGAGCCATCAAGCCTGACCAGTTTGCATCCCTTTAAAAGTTTGTAATCTTTTTATGTGGCTCAGCCTGTAATCCCAGCACTTTGGGAAACCGAGGTGAGTGGATTACCTGAGCCCATGGGTTTGAGACCAGCCCGGACAACTTGGTGAGCACTCATCTCTACAATAAATCAAAAATTAACCGGGCGCGGTAGCGTGCACCTGTAGTTCAGGCTACTTGGAAGGTTAAGGCGAAGGATAGCCAGAGCCCAGCAGGTCAACTTGGAAGGCTGAAGTGGAAGGATTGCCAGAACTCAGCAGGTCGATGTTGGGGTGGCTGTGAGCATGCCACTGCACTCCAGCCTAGAGTGATAGAGTGAGACTACAACTCAAAAAAAAAAAAAAGTGTGCAACATAGAGGTTTTCGTGTATGCACAGAGTTGTGCGGTCACCTAACTCCAGACTGGTCATTTTCCAACTCCAGAAATTTTTCATCACCCTCCTAAAGAAACCCTATGCCCATTAAGGTTTCTCCATTCCCACTTTCCCTCAGCCCTTGACAACCACTAGTCTACTTTCTGTCTCTGTAGATTTGTCTATTCTAGATCTTTCTTATAAATGGAATCATATGATAGGTGGCCTTTTTTGTTTGGCCTCTTCCACTTAGAATAATGTTTTCAAGGTTCATCTATGTTGTAACCTGTATTAGTACTTCATTCCTTTTTTTATTTTTTGAGTTGGAGTCTCACTCTGTCGCCCAGACTGGAGTACAGTGGCCGCTTCCGGCCACCGCAGCCTCGACCTGCTGGATTCCGGCAATCCTTCCGCCTCAGCCTTCCAAGTAGCCGGAATTACAGGCATGCGCTACCATGCCCGGCTGATTTTTTGATTTATTGTAGAGATGAGGTCTCGCCAAGTTGCCCAGGAGGGTCTCGAACCCGCGGGCTCAGGCAATCCACTCATCTCAGCCTCCCAAAGGCGCGGGATTACAGGCTGAGCCAACGAGCTCGGTTACTTCATTTCTTTTTAAGGTTTAATAATATTTCCTTATATGGATAATCCACATTTTATTTATCTATTCGCAAGTTGAACATTTATTTGAGTTGTTTCACTTTTTGGGCATAATAAATAATGCTGCTGTAGACATTCATGTACATCATGAATGTCTGTATGTTTTCAATTCTCTTGGGCATATACCTGGAAGTGGACTCCCTGGTAACATTTGGTGACATTGTATTTAACTCTTTGAGGAGCTGACAGACTGTTTTTTACAAAAGATCTGTACCATTTTACATTCCCATCATCAATGTATAAGGGTCTAATTTCTCCATATTCTTGCTAAACTTATTATTACCCATCATTTTTATGCTAACCATTCTAGTAGGCATGAAGTGATATCTCATTGTGGTTTTGATTGCTGTTTCCTTACTGGCTAATGATATTGAACATTTTTTCTTTTTTAGATTTTTTTTTTTTGAGTTGGAGTCTCACTTTGTCACCCAGGCTGGAGTGTCATGGCATACTCACTGTTATGCCAGCGTCAACCTGCTGGGCTCCGGCAATCTTTCTGCCTCAGCCTTCTAAGTAACTGGAACTATAGGTGTGTGCTACCATGCCTAATTTAAAAAAAAAATTTATTGTAGAGACGAGGTCTCGTCAAGTTGCCCGGGCTGGTCTCGAACCCGCAGGCTCAGACAATTCACTTGTCTCGGCTTCCCAAAGTGCTGGGATTATAGGCTGAACCACCGAGCCCGGCCGAACATTTTTTCATGTGTTTACTGAGCATTTGTATGTTTATTCCTTTGTCTATTCTTTTCTTGCTTTCTTTTTTTTTTTTTTGAGTTGGAGTCTCACTCTGCTGCCCATGCTGGAATGCAGTGGCACGCTCACGGCCACCGCAGCCTCAGCCTGCTGGACTCAGGTGATCCTTCCGCCTCAGGCTTCCAAGTAGCTGGAACTACGCATGCAACACCACACCCGGTTATTTTCTGATTTATTGTAGAGGTGAGTTCTCACCAAGTTGCCCAGACTGGTCTTGATCCCCTGAGCTCAGGCAATCCTCTCGCCTTGGCCTCCCAAAGTACTGGGATTATAGGCTTGAGCCACCGTGCCCCACCTGTCCTTTCATTTTGTCAGTGATGTTCCTTGATATGCAAATATTTTAATTTTGATGAAGTCCAGATTATCCATTTTTTCTTTGTCCCTTGTGCTTTTGATGTGATATCTAAGAAACCATTGCCTAATCCAAGATCATGAGGATTTACCGCTATGTTTTCTTCTAATAGTTTTATAGTTTTTAGCTCTTAATATTTATATTCATTACCCTCTCCCTTCATTTTCAGTTTACCATCTCCCAAGGGCATATGCATTTTGCAGCAGGTTTGTTTGTTGTAATTTTCTCTCCATCATCTGTTGTTTCCTTTACACTGGAATAAGACATCTCCTTAATAAAGTTTTTCATATTTAGTTCTGTGGAACAGACATTCATATGCCAACAAACTTTGGCCTCCATCATGTCAAAACCAAACATGTATATAATAAAATATGAGGTATTGACAGCTTTGAAGGTGGTTTGAAGCTCGGTGGTTTAAAGCAGGACAATTGCCTGTGACCTCAATCCTGAGAAAGAAGGGATACAACTGCAGAACTCTCTAGGGGAGGCCTTTACTGCTTGGCAAACTGTCATCTCACCACAGGCCCAACCATCCAGGGTTCTTTCTGCATATCTGTGGCACATTGTTCCTCTGGTTTTGATATTTCAGTTCAGCCGTTGTTGGAGCCATTATTTGTCAAGATGTTTGGGTTTGGAAATCCTTCAGTACTCCTTTGAGCAAATAATATCACACTTTCTCTCTGAATCCTGTATTCATTGATTTTTGTAAGTTGGTAGAAGAATTAGTTTTTTGTTTCCTTGGGCATTGGTTTTGTATGGTTGTTGATGCTGTCCAAATGTATATTTATTCTTATATTTGTCAGCAAATATTTCAACTTTCCATTTATTTGAGCCTCTTCCAAATAAAAAAGCTATTAATTAAAAAACAAACAAACAAACTCTTGGCTATTACCAAACCACTGAGGTCACTGCCTAAGCTTTGGTCCAGTCCCTTACCTTGGGAAGGTGAATCTCCTCTTTCTGACTCTCTCTAATTTACTTTTCAAATAAACTATATTTTCAAATCTAAAAACAAAACAAATCCTTATTTTTTTATCCAGTTAAGTTTCCTAGGCATTTCTAAAAGAATAGAGCCAGAAAGAAAGATAACTTAAATTTGGTATGTCTTTGCATATGAAGTCATTGCTTTCTACTTCTTTTTTTTTTTTTAACCAAATCTCCGCAAACAATGTAGTTAGCAAGGGCTAAATTTATGCATATTTTCTTCTTTTCTTTAATTTATTGTGCAGACAAGGTCTCACCGTGTTTCCCAGACTGGTCTTGAACCTGTGAGCTCAGGCAATCCTCTCTCCTCAGTCTCCCAAAGTGCTGGGATTACAGGCGTGAGCCACTGTGCCTGGCTTAAATTTACACATTTCTACAATGAAATAGTCACCTTCCGTAAGAGAGAAGCAGCTAAAATCTGGCCAACTCAAGTCTTCATTTTTCTAGTAAGTCAGTCCACACAATATGCAGAGAGGTAGCTCAGCCACTCTTCCAAGGAGATTTTTGAAGCTGATCTGTGACTATCTTCTGTTATCTAATAAATGGAAATAACATCCATTATTCAAGAAGTCACCATGTGAGAAAACCTACAAAAGGCCACAGGGGATGTAAGCTTTTGGCTGTCAAACCTTCACAGCCATTTAGAGATGCTTATCTGAGGAAGGGTTTGACCCCTCCCCTGTTGATTTCCTTCAAGTAATGCCGGGCCCTCTGGTCAGGATGACATAACCAGATCCAAAGCCCAAACAGTGGCATGGGGTCTTGGTCCACCTCACTGCTGTCAGTATGCTTTAATGGAAACAACTGGGTTACTAGCATGCATGTAAATTGTATTTAATATTGAGCCTTTGAAAGAGATCCATGAGATCTTATTGGTGTAGTTGAAACAAAGCAGTTATAAAATGGTATGTATAGGCTGATGATTCTATTGTGCTTGTGTATGGAAAGGGATACATCAAGGTGTTTGGCTGGGCATGGTGGCTCAAGTCTGTAGTCCCAGCACTTTGGGATGCCAAGGCAAGAGGATTGCCTGAACTCAGGGGTTCGAGACCAACCTGGCCAACTTGGCAAGACCTCGTCTCAACAATAAGTAAAATAAGCTGGGCATGGTAGTGTGTACTGTAGTTCCAGAAGGATCACCTGAGCCCAGCAGATTGAGGCTGCAGTGGCTGTGAGCGTGCCACTGCACTCCAAGCTGGGCGACAGAGTGAAACTCCAACTCAAAATAATAATAATAATAATAATAACAATAAATTTTTAAAAAGTGTTTTCTCCAGGTAATAAAACTATACTTTTTTTTTTCATTTTGGCTTTCCAATCAAATTTTTGTAATGAGCACATTTTAATTCCAGAATAATTTTTAGAAACCTAAGTAGATGAATTGTATTTTGAAGAAAAAAATTGGTCCTTACTTTGAATTCAAATGAATGCTCAGAATTTTGAAAATATGCAGTCAAGAGCACATATTTGAATCCGCTACCCTGCAGAAAAACTTAAAATAAGCAGTCTTCATGGTGGTGAAGTGAGTGGAATGCTTGCTGCACAAGCAGGCAGAGCCCAGTCCTCAATTCCCAATCACAGAGCAGTTTGCCAGGGCAGCCAGTTCATGGTGCTTTCGCCACCTGCTGGACATCTCAGGAAAGTGCAGACTCTGTCCCAAGGCGTTTCTCCAGGGATAGAAGCCAGAGGCATTGGAAAAACTGACCTCACTGATCAAAACTGTTCTAGATCTTGCCACGGAGCAACTGATCATGTGGCAATCCTTCAATGCTCCCTATCCCCCTTTTTAATACATATATTTATTTTTGAAAATTTCAGACTTCATTCTAGGCATTTACATAAGTGTAGGCTGTACAGATAAAATCATAGATTTCTTTTGGTGGCCACCCCATCATTTTTACAGTACACATTGTGTAGTATTGTACCTGCTATTCTTTTACTTGCTTCTTTCACCTATCGATGTGTCCTCGTGGAATCAGGACTGGGATGAGGCAAGCGAGACGCTACACAGCCCTGAGGACAGCATCCTCACACTCAGTGCCCTTTGTCAGGACACATAGATCTGTCTTGTTCTTCTTTCCTCTTGAATAGTATTCTATGTTATAAATTGGCCACTGTTAACTGTTCCCCTGTCTATGAACCTTTAGGTTGTTTCCAATTTTTAGCTATTGCTAAAATGCTGTGTTGACATCCTTACAGATACCTCAGTGCAATTATTATTTTTACTTTATCATTTATGTTTTTTGTACTTTGCTTAAGAGGCCTTCCCTATTTTTATTTTTTTAAACGATAATTTTTTTTTTTTTTTTAGTTGGAGTCTCACTCTGTTACCTAGGCTGGGATGCAGTGGTGTGCTCACGGCCACCCCAGTGTCGACCTGCTGGGCTCTGGTGATCCTTCTACCTCAGTCTTCCAAGTAGCTGGAACTACAGGTGTGCGCTACCATGCCCGGCTAATTTTTGTGATGTACTGTAGAGACGAGGTCTCACCAAGTTGCCCGAGCTGATCTTGAACCCGCAGACTCAGGCAATCCACTTACCTCGGTCTCCCAAAGTGCTGGGATTATAGGCTGAGCTGAGTCTGGCCTATTTTAATGTTATAATACTATCCTCCTCTCCTGTATTTTCTTTTTTTCCTTTCATTTTGGACCTCAGATTCAGAGTTGAGCTAATCATGTTCCTTGGCTCACCAGTCCATACCTCAAGTTAGCATTGGTCCGTGTAAGACACATCTTTCTTTTGTTTGTTTATTTATTCTCTTTTATTCCATTTCCTACTCCTATTCTTCCCCATCCACCATAGACAACACAATAATGTGTTTGATAAGTGTTATAGCATTTGTATGTTCTCTTATAAATTATGTTATATATATTTATGTAAATAAAATTTTTCCATAGATCTTACTCTATTTCTGACTGTTTTCACTCAACTTTGGTTTACAGTCTATCCACGTGGCTTTTTTTTTTTTTTTTTTGAGTCAGAGTCTCACTCTATCGCCCAAGCTGGAGTGTAGTGGCACTCTCATGGCCACTGCAGCCTCGACCTGCTGGGCTCTGGTGATCCTTCTGCCTTAGCCTTCCAAGTAGCTGGAACTACAGGCTACTGTGCCCAGGCAGTTTCTTACTTCTAACTGCTACCCTCCTCCCTTTTCCAATATTGAGCCTATGGAGACTTTAGGCCTTTCACCAAAGACAGCCCTGTGATGAACAACTTCATGTACACCCAGTGTGAGAATTCCTCTGGGACGTGTTTCCAGGATTGCTTATATTTTCATCTAATACTCTTATCTTTTCCTCTGTTCACATGACTGTCCACATTTGATTGATTTATCTGAGCCCATCTAGTTTTTGCTATGATTTTGATTCTATTAGTTCTTGAAGTTTTCTGTTGGCAAAAAACATTTCAGATGTCCACTTTGACGATGTTTCTTCAGCATTCTGTTTAAGTTAGGTATTTTGTGTTTGTTTTTGGAATCTCAGCTTTGCGATTTGCACTGGATGATAATGATACAACTTGGGCCGGGCTCGGTGGCTCAGCCTGTCATCCTGCGCCTTTGGGAGGGTGAGGTGAGTGGATTGCCTGAGCCGGAGGGTTCGAGACCCGCCTGGGCAGCGAGACCTCATCTCTACAATAACAAAAAATCAGCCGGGCGTGGTAGCGCATGCCTGTCATTCCGGCTACTTGGAAGGCTGAGGCGGAAGGATCGCCCGAGCCCAGCAGTTTGAGGCTGCGGTGGCTGGGAGCGGCCATTGCACTCCAGTCTGGGCAACAGAGTGAGACTCCGACTCAAAAAATAATAATAATAATAATAATAATACAACTTGGGTTTGGCCACCTCCTGAGACAAAACTTGGGTGACAGTACTTGGAAGGATATTCCAAGAAGACAGTGAGGAGGATGGGAGACATGGGAAGGAGGGAAAGCTGCTGACAGGTGCACGACTGAGCTGAGTTTTCACTATAAACAATTGATTGGCTCAGTCTCCCTGGAGACCATCTAGAATTGTCCCACTGAAGTATGGGAGGTTGGGAAATTTATCAAGCAATCTTCATCCACTATTGGCTCCTCCCATACTCTTTTCTGCTATGACTGTATCTGTAAATAGACTGAGTAAGCTTCCAATCTGAGGAGAAAATCCTGAGGCCAAAAAGCTGAGAAACTCCACTGGTGCTTGGGAGGACAAGTTATTAGCCTGCACAGGAGCTGTTGGTCACAGCTACATCTGAAGTCACAGGCTTTGTTCTAGTAGTAGGTCTCCTATAACAACCCTGTGCGTGTACACATGTTTGTCGCTATCTGACCTACTTCTTGTCCTGCATTTTGCTATTCACGTGTTGACTACACCTGACCTCTTCTTTGCCCTGACCCAGTGAGACCCACTCAAACCTCTTCCTGGGCCTGACCAAGGTGAGCAGTACTAAGCATCAGTAAGGCCTAATTGGATCATTGACTTTCCTGGACTCAAAGAATATGCTCACACTCAGCTTCAGATAATAAAAATAAGCAGAAGGATACCTAACACTGTTTGAAAACTTACTAAATGGCAAGCCCTGTGTGAAATGTGATGCAGTCATTCTTTTCTTTTCTTTTCTTTTTTTTTGAGTTGGAGTCTCACTCTGTCGCCCAGACTGTAGTGCAGTGGCCGCTCCCAGCCACCGCAGCCTCTACCTGCTGGGCTTCGGAGATCCTTCCGCCTCAGCCTCCCAAGTAGCTGGAACTACAGGCGCGCGCTACCACGCCTGGATAATTTTTGATTTATTGTAGAGATGAGGTCTTGCCAAGTTGCCCAGGCGGGTCTCGAACCTGCAGGCTCCGGCAATCCACTCACCTTGGCCTCCCAAAGTGCTGGGATTACAGGCTGAGCCACCGAGCCCGGCCTATTTTATTTTCATAACAACTTGATGAATAAGCACTAGCGTCATGCTTATTTTAAGGGAGAGGAACTGAGGCTGTGAGGAGGCTCATCAAGCTGATGGAGCTGGGTTCAAGTGCAGATGTCTGCCCTTAGGTATTTCTTTTTGACCACTCCATTTAATTTAGCCATTAACTGCCCCCTGATCCTCAGAGAAGTGACTTCACTTTTTGTGCCTAGATTTTGACCTTTCAATTGGAATATAACACCTTGGCTGGTTTGTTGTTGTTGTTTGCGTAGGTTTTTAAAAAGTTTTCTTGTTTCATGGTATTGCCACCATGTGTTGCTTTCTCCTTGAGCCAACTCTAACTCCTTCCACAACCTCTAACATTCTACAAGTGGAACTTAATTCATTTGATTTCACCTTACATTTATAAGGAGGAGGATGCATGTTAATTCTTCTCAGCCATTTATACCTTAGCATGAGTGAATTTATAATCCTTTCCTAAGAGCTAGTTTTGAAAGAAGAGAGAGGGAAGAAGCATAAATGCACTTAGCCTGGATTAAAGGGAAACTACCCTAGGCCATCACCTTAGAAAACCTCTTGTACACGTGTACCAGGATCTATGTACAAGAATGTTCTTGGCAGCATTGTTCACAATAGACAAACTAGAAACTGTTGATGAAAAAGTCAAACTCTATAACTTATTTAACTATTTAATAAATAAGACAGAGTCTCATTCTGTCGCCCAGGCTGGAGTGCAGTGGCATACTCATGGCCACCACAACCTCGACCTACTGGGCTCAGGTGATCCTTCCGCTTCAGCCTTCCAAGTATGGGAAGGTTGGGAAATTACAGGCACGCCACCACACCTGGCTAGTTTTGGTTTTTATTGTAGAGATGAGGTCTTGCCAAGTTGCCTAGGCTGGTCTCAAACCCATGGGCTCAGGCAATCCTCTCATCTCGGCCTCCCAAAGTGTTAGGATTATAGGCTTGAGCCATCACGCTTGGCCTTCTATAAAATATTTAAAGAGGTTTATTCTGAGCCAAATATGAGTGGCCTAGACCCATGGCACAATCCCAAGAGGTCCTGAGAACACGTGCCCATGGTGGCTGAATTACAGCTAGGTTTTATACATTTATAGGGAAACAAAAGTTATAGGCAAAACATAAACCAGTACATCTTTACTTTGGGCCCAGAAAGGCAGGACATCTTGAAGCAGGGTCTTACAGGCCATGGGTGGATTAAAAGAAGATTTTATGATTGATAATTGGAGGAAAAAGTTCAACACTGTCTAAAGAATTTCAAATCAGCAAAATAAATTTTTGAGTTAAGATAAGAGGGGTTATGGAAGCCAAGGGTTTTGATATGTAGATAAAGCCTCTAAGTAGCAGCTTCAGAGAGAAGATCTGATATATGTCTTAGAAGGTATTCTCTAGAGATGTAAATTTGCCCAAGAAATGACTTTGTAAAGTCACTTCAAAATATGTCAAAGAAACATTTTGTGAGTAAAATTGTTTCATTTCCTTTATTTTTATTTTTTGAGTTGGAGTCTCACTCTGTCACCTAGGCTAGAGGACAGTGGCATGCTCATGGCCACCGCAGCCTCAATCCTGGGCTCAGACGAGAGCCTTCCAGCTCAGCCTTCCAAGTAGCTAGAACTACAGGCACGCGCCACCATGCCAGGCTAATTTTTTGATTTATTGTAGAGACGAGGGCTTGTCAAGTTGTCCAGGCTGGTCTCAAACCCCTGAGCTCAGGTAATCCTCTCACCTCCGCCTCCCAAAGTGCTGGGATGACAAGTGTGAGCCACCATGCCTGGCTTGTTTTATTTCTTTTAGAGCTTGCTATCTGTCATGGGATGCTGTTCCAGAGTCACATTGGAATTCGGCATGCCACAGAGTCTGTTTTGTCAGTCTTATGATCTCTGTTTTAGTGTTAATGGAAGTTAGTTGTGCCTAAAACTCCACAAAGGATGGAGTATAACAAAGACATACCTGACCCACTTTTCTGTCATGGCCTGGAATTTAGTTTTTCAGGTTTTCCTTGGCTCAGAGTGGGTTCATTCAGTTGGTTGGAGGCTTAAAATTTTATTTTTGGTTTACAAAATAATCAGGAATAGAATGAAAAAAATGCATTGTAGAGAATTCATACAATGGAATACAATACAGCAATGGAAATGAGTGACCTACAATGATAGCCTGTGAGTTGTTTGAATCTCTGAAACATAACATTGAGGGAAAGAAGCAAGATACAAAAAAATGTACTGTGGGAATCTACAATATAAAATTTAAGTATAGGTGGTAGATTATAAAGAATAGAAAGGAATTAATATCACAAAAGTTAGAATAATAGTAATTAATTCTGATAGGGAGAAAGGAGATTGTGATTACTCTGGGGAAGCACAGAGAACTCCTTGGATGCTGATAATAACTATCTCTTAGTCTAAATGTTGGTTATACAGAGGGCTGCCTTACTAAATTGTCCAAATATGTCCCATGTGTTTTTCTTTATGTGTGTTTATTTCACTATTTTGAAAAACAAAAAGGAAAGAAGAAAACAAGGAAAGAAGGGAGGACTAAACTTGACCTTTTCTTTTCCCCTTTTTTGCCAGATTCTTAACTAAGAGACCTGGGACTCATGCCCTACAAAGTTTCATCAGATGGGTTTTTATTCACCCTGTATAATGTGATTTAATTTCCAACTTGATTCTGGCATAGCATCACATGACAAATAAAGAAGGAAATAAAAAAATAAATGTATGACCCTGCAAAGCCATCATTTGGGGAAGCTTGCATTGTATAGAATTCCCTTCCTGGGGATCCCCAGAGGAGCTAGATTTTTTTTTTTTTTTTGAGTTGGAGTCTCACTCTGTCACCCAGACTGGAGTGCAGTGGCCGCTCCCGGCCACCACAACCTCGACCTGCTGGGTTCCGGCGATCCTTCCGCCTCAGCCTTCCAAGTAGCTGGAACTACAGGCACGCACTACCACGCCCAGCTAATTTTTGATTTATTGTAGAGATGAGGTCCTGCCAAGTTGCCCTGGCGGGTCTCGAACCCGCGGGCTCAGGCAATCCATTCACCTCAGCCTCCCAAAGGCGTGGGATTACAGGCTGAGCCACCGAGCCCAGCAGATATTTTACATTTAGTCCCTCTCAGGGCTGTACCTATGAGGTTTCATCTACACATCAAGAAACCTGACATCTTCAAACCTCCCCTTATCTCAACTCAGCATTTCCTTTACTGATTTCAAAATTCCTTAGACAGAGGTAACTTTTCCTACCAATTGCCAATCAGGAAATCTTTGAATCACCTGTTATTTGCAAGCCCCTACTTGGAGATGTCCTACCTTCCCAGGCCAAAACAATATAAATCTCACATGTACTGATTTATGGGGTTTTTTTTTTGTAACTTCTGTTTCCCTAAGATGTATATAACCGAGTTGCAATTCAATCATCTCAGACATGTGTTCACACTTGGCACAGTGCCACAGGCCTAGGCCACTCACGTTTGGATTAGAATAAACCTTTAATATTCTGCAGAGTTTGATATCTTTCATCAACAGAAGGAGGAAGGAAGGAGGGAAGGAAGGAAGGAAGGAAGCAGGAAAGTCAGCCTCTCAAACCAGACCTCATTTCTTTGTATAGCTAATCCAGACCAGGTATAAGAGACCTGGAAGAGAAGTGATCAGGTTTGGAACAAATGACACATAGCAACTGTAAATATTCAACTGTGCTAGATACTGCCAAATAGTTTCCCAAGTGGCTGAACCAATTTATTCTACCACCAGCCATGTATAAGAGTTTCCATGTTATATATCCTCACTATCATTTGATATTGTCAGTTTTTTTTTTGAGTCAGAGTCTCATTCCGTTGCCCAGGCTGGAGTGTGTGGCATGCTCACAGTCACTGCAGTCTTGGTCCGCTGGACTTAGGTGATCCTTCCACCTCAGTCTTCCAAGTAGATGGAACTACAGGCGCACACTACCATGCCTGGCTAATTTTTTTTAATTTTATTTACTGTAGAGATAAGATCTCACCATGTTGCCCAGGCTGGTCTCGAATCTGAGGGCTCAGGCAATCCTCTTGCCTCGGCCTCCCAAAGTGCTGGGATTACAGGCTTGAGCCACCATGCCTGGCCTAGAAAATGTTTTTTTGTTGGCTTGTTGCCTAAGTTTTTCTAAATAAAAGGGGTCAAGGCCGCAGGGACCTGTGGCCTCTAAATCCTTTGCCTCCTGTTTGGGTGCCTTGGGAATTTGCTCAGCCTTCATGGGCTACAGTTGCCCTTTCTGACAGAACTTGGAATTCCTGGCACCACAACCAGGGGCCCTACTCATGTCTGCAGAGGTAAGCTTTCCAGGAAGTCAGCAAGGGCCCTGTGAGGATGACAGTGTGTGCGCTGTGCAGACAGAGCTTGTCTTTTCTTCCCGCCTACTCCTTGCCATTAGCAGGGAAAATGGAGTTTGGGTACTGTGTCAACCACATAAATTTTTGTTTCATACATTGATGCCGAAGAGAACAAATTGGGAAAGGACTTAGTGGTAAGCCAATTTCTGAAGCCTGCTTTACTAGCTTAGATTTTGAAGTCTAGAAAACAATAGTAGATATTACCTAAGAATGTTAGCATAACTGTGCCAGGACCCATGTTGCCATTGGGCAGTCACATCACCTGCATCATCACATGAAGCCAACATAAAGAATGCCACTAAGCTGGGCTCAGTGGCTCAGCCTGTAATTCCGCACCTTTGGGAGGCTGAGGTGAGTGGATTGCCTGAGCCCGTGGGTTCGAGACCCGCCCGGGCAACTTGGCAAGACCTTATCTCTACAATAAATCAAAAATTAGCCTGGCGTGGTAGTGCGTGCCTGTAGTTCTAGCTACTTGGAAGGCTGAGGCGGAAAGATCACTTGAGCCCAGCAGGTCGAGGCTGCGGTGGCCGGGAGCAGCCACTGCACTCCAGTCTGGGTGACAGAGTGAGACTCCAACTCAAAAAAAAAAAAAAAAGTATGCCACTAATGGGCTTGTAATTAGCAACCCTCCCTAAAATACCTATCTGAGCTAGGGACTGGCTCCCAGTGGGAAGTGAGGAGTTATTGAATTGCAGGTATACTGTTAATCAACACTATGTCTCTCTGAGAGGAGGCCTGACTCTCTGGCGAGAAGGATGTGGTGGAGCTTGAATTTATGATCAATTTAAACAATTAATTTTCATATGTGACAGGGACAACATTTTTTTATTTTGGGTTGGAGTCTCTCTCTGTTGCCCAGGCTGGAATGCAGTGGCATGCTCGCAGCCACCCCAGCATTGACCTACTGGACTCTGGCGATCTTTCCACCTCAACCTTCCAAGGAGTGGGAACAACAGGCACGTGCTACCACACCCAGCTAATTTTTGATTTATTGTAGAGATAATTCACTAAGTTGCCCGGGCTGGTCTCGAACCCACGGGCTCAGGCAATCCACTCGCATTGGCCTCCCAAAGTGCTGGGATTACAGGCTGAGCCACCGAGCCTGGTCAGGACAACATATTTTTAAGTATAATTAATCTCTCTCTACTCCCAATCTCATTCTTTCCTCAACCCCAAACTTTTGAGTTTGGAGAGAGGGTGGGTGAGAGCAATCAAGAAAGAGGTCACAGTAGGCTGGAGCCTAAAGGCTCCAAAGGGAATTGAAGAAAGATTTAGGCAACTACCTTAAGGGTGGAACTTTGGGGCTAGAAAACTTACTGTTGGTTGGATAAGGTAACTCCTTTCTCAACCAACCTCTCTGAGAGATATTTAGTAAATATTTTACTTTCAAGGCTGTGACAAACAAAGTGAGTGGCAAAGCGTGAATCTCCACGCTTAAGTTCGTGAAGTCAGTTGCAGGGTGTTGGGGAGACACATGAACCACAGATATATCTGTGGCTGCTTCTCTGAAGAGGTTTTGAAAGGAGGTACCTATAGAAATCTAGAATAAACCGGACTTGGTGGCTCAGCCTGTAATCCCACGCCTTGGGAGGCTGAGGTGAGTGGATTGCCTGAGCTCGCGAGTTCGAGACCCACCTGGGCAACTTGGCAAGACCTCATCTCTACAATAAATCAAAAAATCAGCCAGGCATGGTAGCACATGCCTATAATTCCGGCTACTCAGAAGGCTGAGGCGGAAGAATTGCTGGAGCCCAGCAGGTCAAGGCTGCGGTGGCCAGGAGCGGCCACTGCACTCCAGTCTGGGCGACAGAGTGAGACTCCAACTCAAAAAAAAGAGAAAGAAATCTAGAATAAACTTAGTTTAGCATAGTCTTTTTGCCTCAGCATAGCCATTTTTGTTTAGACTTTACCCCTGACATGCTTTGAATCTAGCATAGGTTAGTTATAGATAAGATGAATTTCTAATAGGCAACTTTTAGGAGGCATTCAGACATTTAAAAATTACATTTTATTGCAGGTCAAGCAGCAGCCTATCCTATCCCTTCAGTAAATCTCCATTAGATACAAGACCAGGACAGTCCAACCACCCAAATTTTCAATGCATGGTTTAGCATAATAATCTCTAGGAAACTTTTCAGGTTCCTTGTCAAGGCAGAAGATCAAAGATCACCTTAGTTGGCTGAAACCACAGAAAGGAGTTTGTGGATTACAAATGTATGACAAGTCTCTTGCAGGAAAAACCCTTCCCGTGTCTCTCATCTAGCCCACCACCATGGCAGCAATCATGTGACTAATCCACCCATTGCCTGCTCTCTATCACCTGACATCAGTGCCTGCACTTACCTGCCCCTTCATGATGACGTGGAGCAGACCACCATCAATCACCTTAATGACCTTCCCCCATCCAAAAGAAATGGTTAAAAGGACTCAATCATGAGCAACAAGTTGCCATTGCCTTACTAGACTCTGGTGTGGCCATGTGCTCTTTGAGTTATGGCTGTGACCATATTTCCTGACTTTGTCTCCCTGTCCTTCCTTGAGGAGGTGAATCTCCTCTCTCTCTCTAATTTACCTTTCAAATAAGTTATATTTTCCAATCTAACATCTGTGCAATTTTTTGTATCTTTCTCGTGGCATCGGATCGCACACTAGACACCCCGCACCTCCAGCGGGACTGACCTAACATTCTGGAGGCCTCTCCGGGACTGTGACCCTAACAGTTTTCCAGGAAGCTTAGTATTTATACTGCAGGGGTTATGATCATCGGTCCCCTAAATTTTCACTGGCATGAGGCAGATTGATTAATAGGTGAAAAGGAATAATACAAATTCATTTAATGTGTATACAAGGGAGCCTTTAGAATGAAGACTCAACTTCCTGATGAGTTTCAGAAACTTAAATACCAACTGGAAGTTACAAAAAGAATGGAGACTCGCATTCTGGTAAAACAAGTTATAGAGAGGGAAGAAGAGGAATTCTGTTGAGGAACAAGTGACTGGGAGAATGACTGGATGGGGAAACAGAGAAAGACTTGCAAATAGTTCTCTTTGGAAGTTGAATGAACCTGAGAGACAGGCATCATTCTGTAAAATGGTGGGGCCAGCTCTGATTATATCCTCTTCTCCTTTCCTGATAAGAGGTAGAGGGAGCAGCTTGGGAAAGACCGTGGGGATGAGGAGATCAGAGAGACCTTGGGGCAAACCCACCATCTTTTGCGGTGAGTTTCCCAGCACCCCTTCAATCCCTTGCCTTAAAACGGGGGGAGGGCTTGTAGGAAGAAGGGCAAGTGGGCAATGAGATGGATGGTTGCCTTACTGTGAGACTTTAGTTGTGCTTAGTCAATCTACATTTTCCATAAAATAAGGTGACTGTCTAAGAGAAAAAGGGAGTAAAGGAAGAGTGAATCTCAGGGTGGGTGAGGAAATAAATCTTGACTGTTCTGTACCTGGGAAGATAAACCTGTAGTCAATATCAGTGTGGAGTTTTAGGACCTAGACTTAGATTGTAGACCTAAGTTACAATTGGTATATCCTTGTTTATGGGAGGCCAGCAAAGAATTTACTTAGGAATGATCTGTGGAGGGGTCCTCAGGCAGGTGCCCAAGTGCCTGAAGCCTTTTATCTTTTTTTGGGCGGGGTTGGAGTTTCACTCTTCTCTCCCAGGCTGGAATGCAGTGGCACGATCACGGCCACCGCGGCCTCGACCTGCTGGGCTTAGGCGATCCTTCCGCCTCAGCCTTCCAAGTAGCTGGAACAATAGATGCACGCCACCACACCCGGCTAGTTTTTGTGATTTCTTAGAGATGAGGTCTCACCAAATTACCCAGGCTGGTCTCGAACTCCAGGACTCAGGCAATCTTCTCAATTTGGCCTCCCAAAGTGTTGAGATTATAGGCTGACCTGCCCAGTTGGCCTTTTATCTTTATGGGGATCTGGTGGTGCATGATAGCTACTCCTTTGTAAGAGAGTGTTGCAAGGACCTTCTTTTTAGCATAAGAAGTTTGGGAGGAGGGTCCTGAGATTTTAAGATTTTTCCTTTACAGCTATTTGGAGTCAACTTCATGTTTCTTTTGACCTAGACCCAGTGCTGATATAGGCCTCAAGGAAGGAAATGGGGTGCATATGTATTTGGGGCATGCTCATCTGCTTCTCTTTATCTGTGTCAGCAGCACCTTATGCACAAACAACACATATTCTACTGGTATAGTTGTGAAAAAAAAAAATTCTTAGAATCCCAAACTCACTATGCTAAAGGGAAAGTTAAATTTGGGAAGTGAGCCACATAAAAACAAAACAAAACAAAAATCCCCTGCCTTCCTTTTGTCCCCAGATAGCTACAACTATAGAAAGCCATGTATCTCCCCGATGGCCTTTCTCACAAATTGTTCACAAGGAAATTCCTTGTGGGCTCCCAAATCTTTCAGAATATATACCACACCCCTGTCGTGGACTTGCCCTAAAGCAGAGTTCTGTTGGCTTCTAGCCTGACAGTGTAAACTAATAGCTTATCTTCACAGATAGGGGACAAGGACAAGACTAGACATGTCCTTTTGCCCACCCACTCGCTGTTTCTCTACCCCCTCTTTTCATATGTGAAATGTTGATTCACTGGGCACTAATCAAAGCCTTCACAAGCCTTCACTTGTCTCATTGCCTGCTCTTCCCTCTCCTCCCTTTTTCCTTCCTTCCCTTCCTGATCTCTCTTTCCTCTTTAAATATTGACGTCCTCTAATCATTAAAGAAATGCACATTAAAACCACACTGAGCCAGCACAGCACAGTGGCCATGCCTGTAACCTCAGCACTTTAAGAGGTGGAAGCAAGAGGATTGCCTGAGCCCATGTGTTCGAGACCTGCCTGGGCAACATGGTGAGACCTCATCTCTACAATAAATCAAAAAATTAGCTGGGTGTGGTGGTGTACTCCTGTAGTTCCAGGAACTTGGGAGGCCGAAGTGGAAGGATCGCCTGAGCCCAGCAGGTTGAGGCTGCGGTGGCCATGTGAGAGACCCAAGAGATTAAAAAAAAAAACAACAAAAAAAAGATACTTGCTGTAAAAGAAGCGTTCATTGCATTTTATATATTCCTAACTCACGTTCACTATATTTTATAAATTCTTAGTATTTTAAATCCTACTTCAGACCCCGTAGAACTAGGCACATGTCAGGTGCCGGGTAGTAACTGATTGTATAGTTATACAATGTTTTAAGCAGTGTTTGTACTTAGAACTTTGTTAAGCTTTTGTTTATCCCAATCACCATGCTGGCTTCTTTTTCTTCTACAACTGCTACTAGCAGTGTGTGTGAATGTTAAGCAATAAGCCCCTCCTGGACATTCCTTTGCTTAGATTGCAGTAGACCCTGAGGCACTAGCCACTCTCCTGGTAGGCTCTATGTTGGTTCAAACCTCCGGCTCCCATGCCAAAGTTGATTTACACGCATTGACTGTGTAAACCTAGCTTATCTGGCATTCCATTCCGCTGTTTGGCAGTTACTTGTCCATCACAAGTAACTAAACCTGAGCCCACGCAAATTAAACTCGAATCAACCAATCAAAGTCTTTGTAACTGCGTCATATAGTTTTTATCCAATCCTGTGTGCACAAGTTTGTACAGCCACCCCACCCCTTCAGAATTATGTATAAAAGGTGCGTGTTAACCTGGGTCGGGGCTCTCGTCCCTGAAGTCGCTGCGTCGGCTTCAAATGTGAGCCCAGACTCGAGCCTGAATAAAGACCCTCATGTGTTTGCATCAGAGCTGGCTCTTTGTGGTCTCTCGGATTTAAAATCTTGGGTTTAACACATGAACATGCCACTACACTCCAGTCTAGGTGACAAAGTGAGACTCTAACTCAAAAGAAAAACAAAAACAAAACACTGAGATACCATCTAATTCCAGCCAGAATGGCCATCATTAGTAACTAAAAAAACAACAGATGCTGGCGAATATGTGGAGAAAAAGGAACATTGTTGGTGGGAGCATAAATTAGTACAATCCCTGTGGAAAACAGTGTGGCGATTCCTATAAAACCTACAAATCGACCTTCTATATGTCCCAGCAATCGCTTCTGGGACTATACCCAGAGGAACTCAAAATATTCTATGAAAAAGATATCTGCACATATGTATAGTTTTTGTAGTATTATTCACAATAGTAAAAACATGGAACCAACTGTGCTGCCCATCAAAAGTGGACTGGATAAAGAAAATGTGGTATACATATAGGATGGAATATTATGCAGCCATAAGGAAAAAACAAAATTATGAACTTCACAGCAACTTGAATGGATTTAGAGTCTATAATAACTCAGTGATCTACCACAGAAACAAAGCTCTGAGCATCACACACACTCATTTATAAGTAGACCCTGGACATTTATCATAATACCATAAGAAAGGGATTGGCAGTAGTGAGATATTGCTGGAGGGGGTGGGGTGGGGGCATACAACATCAACAAGGGTACCTGATCTCAAACCAGGCAAAGTGAGAACCAAAGAGAGGCCCAAACTTTACCCGTACGATGACCACATATGTACCTAACCCTGAATTGTACCCCATACCTTTACAACAAAATAAAATAAAATAAATAAATATTTAAGCCCTCAAAACCCTCTTCGGAAAAGTCATGGATCAGAGATGCTGCTGTGATTTGTGGTTTTTACTGGGTGCATCCTCAACCTTGGCAAAATAAACCCTGAGATAAGGATTGGAGTGCAAGTCGTGTATTATGGAAGCATCCCAGGAAGCACCAGTAGGAGCTGGAGGAATGGTGGGTCCAGGTGCTGTGCCACACCAACAAGAGGAGCCAGCAGAGCAGCGACAACATGTGTGAGGCCTTCAGAGCATTGCAGCTACTGCTCCACTTCTGCCATCCAAATCTCAAGCAATTCTTCTTTTGTCACCAAGCCTAACTCATATGACACAAAGGAGGAAATCCTGGGAAATGCAGTTTCAGTTATCTTGGCACCACAGCCTTCCCAGTGAATGCACAGAGAGCATGATTCTCAGTCCTTAAAGCCAGACCTGCAGACCAGCATTTTGTGTTCCATGTCAATTGAGTTTCCACCTCTGATCTCTCATCAGACAAACCAGTAAAATATTTAACTTCGATCATTCTTAGTGTTTTCCACTTTGGGATCAAGCAAAGATTCCACAGTCTTACCCAGTTTCAAGTTGGAGGTGGCCCTCTTTTCAATGAGTCATGCCTGGCTGTTGACAGCATTACTGAGACAAACATTGTTTTTCCCAGTAACCCCTTCAGATCTGGTGACACCTGTGACATGAGACTTGTTTTTGCAATACTGAGGTCCCCAGGCTTTTTCTCTCTGGGGTTTTGCCACCTTGATGAGTCCCTGCCAGGAGACTAGGACTGAAGGGAATCTGTTCCTACCATGTGTAGCAGGCTGGGTATGGCAGGAGTCGTGAGGGGGTGAAAGTATTCACAGACAGTTAGGAATTAAGAAAGGTAGATGTATTGACTGGGTATGGTGGCTCATGCCTGTAATCCCAGCACTTTGGAAGGCCCAGGCAAGAGGACTGCCTGAGCCCAGGAGTTTGAGCCCAGCTTGGGCAACTTGGTAAGACCTTATCTCTACCATAAATCAAGAAAAATTAGCCGGGCGTGGTGGCGTGTGCCTGTAGTTCCAGCTACTTAGAAGGCTCAAGTTATGCCTGAGCCCAGCAGGTGGAGGCTGCAGACAAAAAAAAAAAAAAAAAAAAAAAAAGAAAGGTAGATGTATTAAAGGGAAGATACATTGCTAAGGGCACAGTGGGCCAAATAGCAGAGAGAGTGTCTGCTGTCCACAAAGAGGCAGGAGCTAAGGGGGATTTTTATAAGAGGGTCCAGTGTGGCCAGGGAACTGTGAAAGGAGGGACCCTGAGAAATTTAGAATAAACTTAGTTCACATTTTGCCTCAGCATAGCCATTTTTGCTTAGACTGACATGCTTTGAATCTAGCACAAGTTAGACACAGGTAGATAAATTTCCAATAGGCAAGTTTTATGAAGTGTTCAGATATTTTACTGCAGGCCAAACTGGCAGCCTATCCCACTCTCTGGACAAATCTCCATCAGATGCAAGACAAGAACAGCCCAATCTTTCAATTCATGGCTTAGCATAATAATCTCTAAGAAACTTTCAGTTTCCTTGTCAAAGGCAAAGGTCAAAGATCACCCCTTAGCTGGCCGAAGCCATAGAAATAATAATAAGACCACCTTTTTGCTAGGAGCTTGTGGATTGGAAACGTCTGACAGGTGTCTTGCAGGAAAAACCCTTCCCCTTGTCTCCTCCCATCTAGCCCATCACCATGACAGCAATTATGTGACTAACCCACCTATCTGCCTGGTGTCCATCACCTGACTTCGGTACCTGTGCTTACCTGACCCTTTGTGATGATGTGGAGCAGACCACCACCGATCACTTTAATGACCTTCCCCCATCAAAGGGAAGGGTTAAAAGGACTCAACCACGAGCAACCAGCAACCATTGCCTTGATAAGCTACAGTGTGGCCATGTGCTCTTTGAGCCAGGTCATATTTCCTAGCTTTGCCCTCCCTACCTTGGGGAGGTGAATCTCCTCTTTCTCTCTTTCTAATTTACTTTCTAAATAAACTATATTTTCTAATCTAACTTCTGTGCAATTCTTTGCATCTTTCTCGCTGCACCAGATCACAGACACCAGACACACCCTCACCCTCAGCAGGCCTGACCTAACATTCTGGAGGCCTGATTGGGAGTATAACCTAACAAACTGTCTTTGGGGGAGGTATGCGAAAGGGCTGATTGATGGTGGTATTTTGTTTC
>NW_007259211.1:135887-136691 GCF_000164805.1 Carlito syrichta
AATCCACTCACCTCAGCCTCCCAAAGGCACGGGATTATAGGCTGAGCCACCTAGCCCTGCGGTATTTTGTTTATTTAAGATAAGGTTAGTTAACAGTAATTGATGGTCGGGTTTAGTGGCTCAGCCAGTAATTCCAGCACTTTGGGAGGCCGAGGCGAGTGGATTGCCTGAGTCTGTGGGTTCAAGACCAGCCTGGACTACTTGGTGAGACCTCGTCTCTACAATAAATCAAAAACTAACCAGGTGTGGCAGCAAGCGCCTGTAGGGCCAGCTACTTGGAAGTCTGTGGCAGAAGGCTTGGAAGGATGTGGCGGAAGGCTGAGGCGGAAGGCTGAGATGGAAGGATCGTTGGAGCCCAGCAGGTCGATGCTGGGGTGGCAGTGAGCTGCCACTGCACTCCAGTCTGGACGACAGAGTGAGATTCCAACTCAAAAACAAACAAACAACCCCCCCAAAACAGTGATAGATAACAATAGTTAACTGCTTCTTGTTTACAGTGCAACTAGCAGTGAATGGTTAGCTGCCTTTTGTTTACTGAGATCTAACCTCAAATGTTTTATAGTTGGCTAACCAGTTTTTACAGCTTTTTGCTGTTATCAGTAAGTCTCTTTGTAACATTTGTAAAATTTTATCCTGAGATTTCCTTCCTCAGTTTACCCAATTTACTCAATTACTTCTGGCCTAATGCGGCCTCATATTCCTCCATAGTTCCCTTCAACTTTCTTTTTTTTTTTGGTGTTGTAGTCTCACTCTGTCGCCCAGACTGGAGTGCAGTGGCTGCTCCCGGCCACCGCAGCCTCGAAT
>NW_007259211.1:136929-152321 GCF_000164805.1 Carlito syrichta
ACTCCAGTCTGGGTGACAGAGTGAGACTCCAACTCAAAAAAAAAAAAAAGACGTTCTACTGCAAAATTCTTGAACCTTCTCTCTTCCTTGTACTTTTATCACTAACCCTCTATATTCTTCTAGGGACTTGGTAAAGAAGAACAAAAAAGACTCTTCTTTTTGTCTTTTCATACACTTTATCTGAGGCCATAAAACATAAAGTTCCCTGCTTGTTGGGAAAGAGAAAATATAGGGGGGGAAACTCCCCACAAATTGATCTTTCAAAAGGCCAGATAACTGGACTGAAGTGGCTTCTTTCTCCATCTGGATGAGGACCCTAAGTAGTAATGGCCCCTGGAGTTGGAAGCCAGCATCCACCTTGGCTGCAGGTACCAGGGCTCTCTGCCTTGGATGTGTCTTCCAGTCATATGAAGCAATGGGATGGGGAGGGCAAGGCACCTATGTGAGACCTCCAGTTGATAGGAGAGCCCTGGACACCCTGAGAGGCCGAGAGACACACATAGTTGAGAAAATGATGTATCTGGCCAGCCTTCCTGCCTCTGTGACCACACCATGGGAACTGTTGCTCAGTTTGGATTATATTTCCCTCAGCAGAGAACATACAACCACTTAGCTAAAAATTCGGGACTGGACAGGTGGAAGACCCACTAAATGAAACACACTTTTAGATTACAAGGGACAGAAGTGATGAGGTACAGGAAACACTACCCCAAAATATGGTACCCTGAAAAATGAGAAAACAGCAGAATCAGGAAGTCCACTCTCACCTCCAAATTCTTCTTCCTTAAAGCAGTCAATAAAACCCAGGGAGGTCACACTCCAAACTTCTCCCTCCTTTCTTCCCTGAAGGCCCGAATGTGACAAGTACCCACTCTATACCTGGAGGCACTATGTTGCCCAGGTTAGCCTTGAACTCCTGTGCTCAAGCAATCCACCCACCTTGACCTCTCTAAATCCTAGGATTACATGCATGTTCCACTGCACCCAACCAAGAAGAAAACTTTTTATTTTGGTGATATCAGCTAAGGAGAACAGAAGATTCATTCTCAAATTCATCTCCCCGTCTCACTGAAGTCAGAATTTTATATAGCAGGAATGTAGAAAACAAGAACTCGGGAAGGTAAGGAAGAGGAATTAGAAAACAGGTGGACTCTGGCATCTCGTTTTCTGGATGCAGTGTTCTGGTGAGTTTCAGTCTCTTGATACGATAGGCCGTGAGGGCTGATTTCCAGAGAAAGGAACTCAGATAAGACAAATGTAATTTTTCAATCTTTAAGATCAGAAAAGTATATTTCTATGTTTATTGAAAAAGAAACTGTAAACTGGGTGTGGTGGCTCAAGCCTGTAATCCCAGCACTTTGGGAGGCTGAGGGGAGAAGATTGCCTGAGTCCAGGGGTTCGAGACCAGCCTGGGCAGCTTGGTGAGAACTTGTCTCTACAACAACAACAACAAAAAAATTAGCCAGGCATGGTGGTGTACACCTGTAGTTCAGCTACTTGGAAGACTGAGGTAGAAGGATCACCTGAGCCTAGCAGGTTGAGGCTGTGGTGGCTGTGAGCATGCCACTTCAGCCTGGGCAACAGAGTGAGACTCCTACTCAAAAAAATAAAAATAAAAATAAACTATAACCATTAGTTCCATGGGGATGTTAGGTATCTAAGACAAGGACCTCAGTAACTGTAGTAGTGCAAGCTCCAGAAAACACAGGAAACAATATTGTATGACTATATTATCAATTGAAATCTGCTGTCACCTAAAGAGTCACTTAACAAGCATTTCTTCTTGCTAAGTCTTAAAATATAAAACTCTTAATAGCTTACTCAGAACAAAATGCATAACTTCTAAAATACAAAAATGCTTTCATCTTTATCCATGTGCTCATCTATCCACTTTGACTATGTGTCTGTCATTTGGCTGTTTCAAGAAGATATTCAGCAGTTAGCTGCTTATCAATCCATTTTCAACTAGTTTCTGAAAATAGTGATTTAATTGAATGTTCTCTCTGACAGTAATTTCATACTGTTGTCAAGGATTGGTGTTTGCACATTGTGTTTTAGACTAGTTTCACTTGATACCTTTTTTCCAGTTCATTTTCATTCCTGATTTTATTATACAGACCCTCCCTAAGCACATCTTCTGCCTCCCACAGTCTCTAGCACATCTACTCAGGCAATGTGCTGTCAGAAGATATTATTGTAATGCTGGTCTAATGGATTTTGTGCTCAAGTTGATGAAATTGTGAAATCAACTGGAAGAGATATGTTTATAACAATGTTTATTGGCCGGCACGATGGCTCTAGTCTGTAATCCCAGGACTTTGGGAGGCAGAGGTGAGAGGATTGCCTGAGCCCACGGGTTTGAGACTAGCCTGGGCAACTTGGTGAGACCTCATCTCTACAATAAATAAAAAAAAATTAGCCAGCCATGGTAGTGCTCACCTGTAGTTCTGGCTACTTGGAAGGCTGAGGCAGAAGGATGGTCCGAGCCCAGCAGGTTGAGGCTGCAGTGGCCGTGAATATGCCACTGCACTCCAGTCTGGGAGACAGTGTGAGACTCCAACTCAAAAACAAAACAACAGCAACAAAAACCAATGTTTATTAATGATATTGGAAAAAAATGGAGAATGATTGCAGTTGTGAATAACTGGTTAAAAACCTGAGTTTGGTGTTCGTGTGGCACATGTGCTGTTTGTGCATATCAATGAGTATAGGGGAGAAAATTGCTTCCCCTGACATTTCTAGGCTCTTTGGCTGGTCTGTGAACTAACTTGACATAATACAGATTAAAAAGAGAAAAACAATTTAAAGTATGTATATATACATAAGAATACCTAAAAAATATGAGACATAAGGAAGCGGCCAGATTATTGAGACTTATATGTCATCCTCAGCTATAGAAAGAAATAAGGGTATGGGAGTGGGGTATGGTGGCTCATGCTTGGAATCCCAGCATTTTGGTAGGCAGAGGCAAGAGAATTGTCTGAGCCCAGTGGTTCCAGACTAGTCTGGGCTACTTGGTGAGACCTCATCCCTAAACAAAAAAATTAGCTGGGCATGGTGGTGCATGCCTGTGGTTCCAGCTACTTGGAAGGCTGAGGCAGAGGGATCACCTGAACCCAGCAGGTTGAGCCTGGGGTGGCCGTGAGTGTGCCATATACTCTTTCTAGTCTGGGTGACAGAGTGAGACTCCAACTCAAAAATAAAATAAAATAAAATAAGGATCTGGGGCTTCTGGAGATATGGCAGAGATAAATTACAGGGAGATGATGGGAGAAAATGTTTGAGAAATAAAGATTGCCTTGTTATGCCAATGGAAGTCTCTCAGGTGATAAAAGTTGTCTCAAAAGCTCTCTTTCTGGTACAGATAACTTTACTAATAAAAGTTTACTTTAAAGCCGGGCTTGGTGGCTCAGCCTGTAATCCCGTGCCTTTGGGAGGCTGAGGTGAGTGGATTGCCTGAGCCTGCGGGTTCGAGACCCGCCTGGGCAGCGAGACCTCATCTCTACAATAAATCAAAAAATCAGCCGGGCGTGGTAGCGCATGCCTGTAATTCTGGCTATGCGGAAGGCTGAGGCGGAAGGATCGCCGGAGCCCAGCAAGTCAAGGCTGCGGTGGCTGGGAGCGGCCACTGCACTCCAGTCTGGGCAACAGAATGAGACTCCAACTCAAAAAAAAAAAAAAAAGTTTACTTTATAAATATACATCTCTGGCCGGGTGTGGGGGCTCATGCCTGTAATCCTAGCACTTTGGGAGGTGGCAGTCAGAGGATTGCCTTAGCCCAGAAGTTTAAGACTAGCCTGGGCAACTTGATGAGACTTTGTCTCTACAACAAATAAAAAAAGTAGCCGGGCATGGTGGTGCATGCTTGTAGTTCCAGCTGTGGTGGAAGAATTGCCGGAGCCTAGCAAGTCAAGGCTCTGGTAGTCATGAGTGAGTCACTATTCTCCTGCCTGGGAGACAGAGTAAGACTCTGTCTCTCTCTCTCTAACATGCTATATATTTTATATATTTATATAATATGTATAAATATAATATACATTTATAATTAGACATTTATTTATATATTTTTATATGTTCATGTATTTTATATATATACGTGTGTGTGTGTGTGTGTGTGTGTGTGTGTGTGTGTGTGTGTATACTTTTTTTTTACAACAAGGGAAATATATACTTTGTTTTAGGCAGGGGTGGGGGAGGTAAAGAGCTTTACTTGTGTTGGTTTGCTCTCCATTTTTTTAGCTCAAAATAATTGATATTCTAAAGTGGCATATTTCGTGAGCATTTTCTGATACAATAACTCTTTTCCTTGTGAACAATTCTGAAGAGAAGGCACCCAGGTGATAATTTGAACTCTCTAACTATTTTTACTTATATGTAATCTCTACATCTTTTGTAAAACTATCTCTTATCATGATAAACACTGAAATAGGGTGAGAAACAATTGCCCACACTGTGAAATAATTATCTGGGGGAAAACTGGTCTTTCCCCAACTGTATGATTGTTCTTTTGAGATGTAAATTACTCCATTTCTTCCTCAGAGTAAAGAAAAAGAAAAGATATATAAAAAGAAAGGCAAATTGCTACATTTTACTCTGTAATCTTGCATTTCATAAAATATACAACATTATATAGTCTAGGTCGAGTATTCCTTGTTAAAAATTTTTGGGACAGCTGGACTCGGTGACTCAGCCTGTAATCCTGCACCTTTGAGAGGCTGAGGTGAGTGGATTGCCTGAGTCCGCGGGTTCGAGACCCGCCTGGTAACTTGGCAAGACCTTATCTCTACAATAAATCAAAAAAAATTAGCTGGGTGTGGTTGCGTGAGCCTGTAGTTCCAGCTACTCGGAAGGCTGAGGTGGAAGGATCGCTGGAGCCCAGCAGGTCGAGGCTGCGGTGGCTGGGAGTGGCCACTGCACTCCAGTCTGGGTGACAGAGTGAGACTCCAACTCAAAAAAAAAAAAATTCTTGGGACCAGAAGTGCTTCAGATTTTGGAATATTTATATTATATTTACCAGTTGAGCATTCCAAATCTGAAATGTCCCAGTGAACATTTTCTTTGAGTGTTATATCGGCATTCAAAAAGGGTCCAATTTTGGATCACTACAGATTTTGAATTTGGGATGCTCTACCTGTTTTATGTTATATTTTATTATTATCTATTGGTTTGTTATAAATTTTATGTTATATGGTTAGTAAGAAAATATTTTCTTATAAGTCAATTTATTTTACTTTTTCTTTCAAAATATTTTAATATGCCTTCTTTGTGGTTTTTTATCCATAATAACAAATAAGGAGCTTATATATATAAGTTTTTCTTTTTTAAAATTTTCACTTTTGACAGATATTGTTACAGTTTTGTAGCCTTGCACTTAATATTTGAAAAAAAAAAAACCTGGTCCAAAGAACAGAGAAAAACTCAGTAGCATTTGGTTAATTTTTAATATTTAGGGACATTTACAAAATTAGCATTTGGGTTTAACTAAATAAAAATCCTTTATAGTTTAGACTTACTTAAAAAAAACCCCATCTATTTAGGTAATTTTAACTTTCATTCCAACGTGAAGTTTGTATGAATTTATATGCACAGTTGCCATGAAACAAATATAGGAGTGCTCTAGAGAAAGATATACCATCACTTGGGCTCAGGAAAAGGAAATCCATGTTAAAAGAAATCCATCCAGTGTGAGAATAATCATTATAGAATGTAAAGAGGAAAAAAGGAAACTTTCTTTATTCTGTTTCAACCTCAACTTGTGTAGTGACATTCACTTCTGGCATTAACCACCTGGAATAAGCATACAACTTAAGAGCTCAGTCCTGCACAAGACTGCTCTCATTTTAGATGAAAGACACATACTTAGGGGTCCCCCGGTCACCTGTATTTCTTACTGATTGGCTACAAACTTGTGGGTTCCCATAACCCCCTCAGGTTTGATAATATGCTAGAATGACACAGAACTCAGGAAAATTTTATACTTGCAGTTACGGTTTTATTATAAAGTACAATTCAGGAACAGCCAAGTGAAGAGACATATAGGGAAAGGCCTGGGAGGGTGTCAAATCCAGAGCTTCCATGTGCTCTTCTCTTGGAATCAAGGCATAGAACCCTCCTGGCACATCAAAGTGTTCAACCAGTAAGCTCCACCAAGCTTCAGTGTCCAGAGTTTTTACTGAGATTTCATCACATAGGTATGATTGATTAAGCTTTGATATATCATTTAACTCAATCTCTAGTTTCCTCCTCTTCTGGAGGTTGGGTTGGCTCAAAGTTTCAACCTTCTAATATCATGGTTGGTCTTTCTGATGATCACCTTCCCTATCCTGAGTCATCTCACCTCCTTAGTGTAAACTCAAGTATGATTCAAGGGACTAATGGATAATAAAGACAATTCTACCAGTTGGGAAATTTCAGGAATTATATTCTCCCTCCCAGGAAGCAAGGACAAAGTCTAGTCAAATTCTATATTACATCACACTCTTTTTCTTTAAAAGACAGCAGCACCAGATAGAGAGTTCAGGGGATAATGATAGCAACTGCTACCCTGTCTTTCATTATTTCAGTATGCAGTAAAGTTTTATAATCCCTTTATAGTAAAATATAGGAATTTGAAACAGTTCCTCAAAACATTTTCCTTCTTCGACATAAGAACAGTTTTTGATTCTGCTATATTATCTTGTTGTTTTATTATAGCCTAACTATGTATTTATATGTACTTTTCAAATCTTCTCGTTGCTTTTCCCCCATCTCCCAAAGTAGATAAATCTAGGCTTTCACATATAATGTATTTAATTTTGGAAAAGATATAATACTCTAGTAAATCATTCTATAAACTATTATTCCCCCATATATATATGTCTAAATTTAGATAGGGTCTTTCTTCATCATCCAGACTAGCGTGAAATGACAGTGCTAGCTCACTAGAGTTTGACAGCCTCAAACTCCTGGGCTCAAGTGATATTCCCACCTCAGCTTCCTGAGCTGTTAGAGCTACAGGTGTGCGCCACCATGCCCAGCTAATTGTTTTTTTTTTTTGTGGCAGGGATGAGGGTCTCACTATGTTTCTCATGCTGGTCTTGAACTCCTGGTTCTGAGTGATCCTTTCTTCTCGGCTTCCCAAAGCAGTAAGATTGCAGGTGAGAGTCACAGCACCCAGCCTAGATTACTAACTAGTGTGAGTTATAGTATTTGATTCTCTGTTTTCTCTCTTTTCTTTTTACAACAGACACTCATGGACAAAATAATTACCAATGAACTGATACTTTCTTTTGCTTTAAAAAATCTGAATGGAAATTTTGTATGTTTTTATGTTTAGGATGTTGAACTACCCATTTGCAGTTATGTATGGGGTGATAGAGTAATGCTCATGATCTGTATTCACATCATCATAGGGACACACTGATGTAAGTAAAGTCATCACTTAACAAAATACTACCCAGTCAGTCACATGTGGCAACAACTTCTTCTTTTTTTTTTGAGTTGGAGTCTCACTCTGCTGCCCAGGCTGTAGTGCAGTGGTATGCTGCTCACAGCCAATGCATCCTTGGCCTGCTGGGTTCTGGCGATCCTTCTGCCTCAGTCTTCCAAGTAGCTGGAACCACAGGCATGCACCACCATGCTTGGCTAATTTTTCTTGGTTTATTGTAGAGATGAGGTCTCACCAAGTTGCCCAGGTTGGTCTCAAACTCCTGGGCTCAGGCAATCCTCTCATCTCGGCCTTCCAAAGTGCTAGGATTATAGGCATGAAGCACTACGGCCACCCCATGGTAACTTCTTAGGACTGAATTCTGACCATGGCAGAAAATACCAGTGGGAGATGGAAAATAAAGAGCTCTTGCAAGTGCCAAGAGTAACCACAGTTGAGACTAGATGAGCATGCATGCTGAGATACGGATTGGCACACCTAAACCATAAGCTCTTACCCACTATGTCTTCAGTAGCCAACAGGAAAAGGAGAAATAGCTGGCGCCGGAATCAGGATGCTCTCTCCAGAGTATAAAAGGGACTGAGAGGAGCCTCACAGGATTGGTGGAGCAGACTGGCTAGAAACAGGGGCTATCAGCTCAAGCACTAAAGCAGTGTACAGGACTATATGATTCTGGGTCTCATCTTCCTCTGGGTTTTCACAAATTGAATGTGTAAATAGAAAGGAAAAACAAATGCAAACAACAGCAATAGGTTGTTCCTATGGTAGCTGCTTTTTCTCTGAAGGTCTCTCCTCTAAGCAATAATTCAGTCCAACTCCTGTTTTAAAATTCTTATGAAATGACAAGATCACAAGTAATGGTGGTATTACTGCAATAACATTTGCTTCATTTTTCCATTACTGATGGAGAAAACTCTCTAGGGAGAGAAATTCAAGGTTCAGTTTAACAATAGTGCTGCATACTAATTCACATTGAAATGTAAAACCAATCCAGTTAAGAAAACATCCAGATAAAATGAAATGGGCCATGATAATGGTATGGTTTTTCAATTATGGGTTTCATGTTATGAGGATTATAAACACTTTCCTAAATGTTAATTAAGGTTCTCAATACTACTGGTGGCAAATATAAAGTAGCCACTTCAGAGATGAGAAAACTGAGAAAAGAGAGACTCTATGACTGGCCCAGAGATAAATGAGAAGTCGCAGAGAAGATGCAGAGACTGAATTCTTGGTTTTAGCTCCTATCCTTGACTGCTCATCTAATGCTTTTCAAACTCTGACCACAGAGCTTGAAGGTTTGACTGAGATACTACAGACAACTTGAATTTGGAAAAGAGCACTCAGACTTTCCAATAAGTTCACAAATATGTTATACTCTTTTCTGTATGTCAAAGACTATGCTAGCCACTGGGCCTCTGAAAATGAATAACATACAATTCCTTGGTTCAAAAAACTCAAGTCTAGTATTAGGAAAAAAACATGAAAAGAATTGTTACACAGGCAACAATATACTTATTCAGGTTAGAGAGGCAGCAAACGCCCTTTTTCCCCTGGTAATTCACAAAATAATGTGAAAAAAATAGCAGCATCATTTGATTCCATTATTTCCATCACTATTCATGTCACTGAAATGCTTTCATCAAGGTCATCAACAATTTCCCCGTGGCTAAATGACCCAAAAGTTGCACTCAGTTCTCACCCTCTTTGGACTTTTTGCAGCTTTGGACACTTAACTTTGCCCTCTTTTTGAGACCAATCTCCTTCCTTGAACTTCATGACATTCTGCTATGTTGGCTTTCCTTCAACTTCTCTGATCATTTGCTCTCTGCTTCTTTGCAGAGTCCTCTTGCTCTGCTCATTCTCTAAATGTTGTATTCTTCAGTGCCCTTTCTTGGACTTTCTTTCTATATTTATCTCTATTTCTCTTTCTGAGTGATCTCATGTTGTTTCAGAGACCTTGACTTTCCCACCTGTATTTATCTCTAGTTCAGTTGTTTGTCTTGGATCTTACATAAGCCCTTGTATGTTCCACCAGTTGGCTATCTCCACTTCAGTCTGTTTGTTACCAATTCCTGTTGATTCTAACTCCTAAACATCCCATAATCTGTGTTTTTCTTTCCATTCCATTACCATTGCCTTTATTCAGATCATCATTATCTTTTGCTTAGACTCCTTGCTTCCAGTCCAGCCCATTTAAAATCTATTCTCCTTATTCCAGCCAAGAATGTGATCAGGTCCCATTCCTCCTTTTTTTAAAACTTGATTTAATTTAATTTTTTGAGTTGGAGTCTCACTCTGTCACCCAGACTGGAGTGCAGTGGCACACGGCCGCTGCAGCCTCAACCTTCTGGGTTCAGGTGATTCTTCCACTTCAGCCTTCCAAGTAGCTGGAACTATAGGCATGCACCACTATGCCCAGCTAATTTAAAAAAAAAATTTATTTATTGTAGAGATGAGGTCTCGTCATGTTGCCCAACTGATCTTGAACCTGTGGGCTCAGGCAACCCTCTCGCCTCTGCCTCCTAAAGCAATGGGATTACAGGCGTGAGTCACTGCATTCGGCTTAAATTTTATTTTTTGAGACAAGGTCTTGCTCTGTCACCCTGCCTGGAGTGCAGTGGTGTGATCATAGCTCATTGCATCCTCCGATCCCTGGGCTCAAGCAATCTTCTTGCCTCAGTTTTCCAAGTAGCTAAAACTACAATTGCGCACTACCACACCTGGCTAAGTTTTTGTAGAGATGAGGTGTTGCTGTGCTGCCCGGGCTGGCCTCAAGTTCCTGGCCTCAAGTGATCCTCCCACCTTGGCCTCTCAAAGCACTGGGATTATAGGCATGAGCCACCATACTTGGCCAGTTCCATTTATCTATCTATCTATCTATCTATCTATCTATCTATCTATCTATCTATCTATCTAGTCAGAGTCTCACTCTGTCACCCAGGCTGGAGTGCAGTGGCACTATCGCGGCCACCACAGCCTCGACCTGCTGGGCTCAGGTAATCCTTCTGCCTCAGTCTTCCAAGTAGTTGGAACTACAGGTGCACATTACCACACCCAGCTATTTTTTTTTTCTCTTTGATTTATTGTAGAGATGAGGTCTTGCCAAGTTGTCTAGGCAGGTCTTGAATCTCCAGATTCAGGCAATCCTCTTCCCTCGGCCTCCCAAAGTGCTGGGATTACAGGCTGAGACGCCAAGCCCGGCATATTTTTATTTTATTTTATTGTTTTCGAATTGGAGTCTCACTCCATCACCCAGACTGGAGTGCAGTGGCATGATCACGGCCACCCCAGTATTGACCTGCTGGGCTCCAGTGATCCTTCTGTCTCAACCTTCCAAGTAGCCAGAACTACAGGTGCGTGCTACCACATCTGGCTAATTTGTTGATTTATTGTAGAGATGAGGTCTCACCAAGTTGCCCAGGCAGGCCGTGAACCCCTGGACTTGGGCAATCCTCTCACCTTGGCCTCCCAAAGTGCTGGGATTATAGGCTTGAGCCACCACGCCCGGCACCTCCAGACTTTACTGTATAATATTCCCACAGTCTAGGTCAATTTCTACCTACACTCCATTCTCCCCACCACTCCCATCCCTGGCCTAATTTCACCTTAAACATCATTTGTCCAAGGAGTCTTTCCAGATCCTCTAGTTGGGGATAGGTCCTCTTCTGATGTGCTCCTATAACATCCTGTACTTCCCTTATTGTGGCCCTGGAAATGCTGTTTTGTAACTGCCTGATTGCTTATCCATAGTCCCCCCGAGACTAAGCTTGGTGAAGGAAGGATCTATATTGGACTTGTTCACGATCGTAGGCCACAGAACCTGCATAGAGTGGGTAGTAAGTGATAATTTGCTCGATGAAGGAATGCCTAAATGAACAAAACATTTATTGCCAGCCTTGCTTATTTTGGTACTTATCATATACTGCATATACTGCCTTCTTGGCTGTAGGTCTTAGAGTTAGAGCAGGTCTCTGGCTGTGCCTGTGCGAAAGTCTAGGAAGGTCCCAAGGGTCCCAGGTTTTCAATAATTTTACATCCTGTACAACTTCTAAGGGTCATGGATTTTTAGCTGATGTTTCTGATATACCACTTAGTACCAACTATGGTATTAAGCACATAGTAGATATCCATTCATTTGTTTATTAATTTGACAAGTATACACTAAGCATTTACAATGTTAAAGGTGAGTGTAGAGTTTGGGAGCAGGAAGATAAAAGAGAAAAAGGCTGGGAAATGGGTCTCATGTAAACATGGTACTTCATTTTTTCATGTCATGTAGTGTTGGGACTCAGAAAATTATACCTCAAAGTATGGCACTTTGGCATGCTGCATTCTTTGCACTAAAGGAGATTGGAAGGCCTCAGGTGCAGCCTCAGAAGCAAAGTCTCCCCTTTAAACTTCTCCTCCCCTCCTGTCTCCCACCCCTTTTTCTACCCTGAAGTGAGTCATAGAAACAGAATTCCTTTTCTCCATAGAAGCTAGAACATCTCTTCCCCTAAGCAAGTGATAAAACCTATAAAAGGTACTGTCTCCCTTTTCCCTTCTCCTGTGAAGATCCTCATTCCAGATGGATCCTGCCCCACACTCTGGGTGAAGGAATGCCACACAGCATGGCCAAGAAGAATCTGAATAGACAAGCTTTGCCAGGCCCCACCCCCAGTCTATTGCTACTAGATCATACTCTTTTGTCCAATCATATTTCTACATGGCTGTCCATTCCTCGTTAAACCTAAGCATAAAAATAAACAGTTTGTCCTGGATCTTTGGGTCTTCATTTTGTTGTTGTTGTTGTTGTTGTTTTGAGTTGAGTTCTCACTCTGTTGCCCATGCTGGAGTGCAGCCTTGACCTCTTAGGTTCAGGTGATCCAATTGCCTCAGCCTCCTGTGTAGCTGGGACTACAAGCATGCACAACTGCATTCAGCTAATTTTAAAAATTTTTGTGGAGATGAGGTTTCGTTATGTTGCCTAGGATGGTCTCCAACTCCTGAACTCAGGCAATCCTCCTGCTTTGGGCTCCTGAAGTGTTGGGATTACAGGCCCAGCCTGGGTCTTCATATCTAAAGGCTCCTGGGTCATAAAACTTTGATTAAATATATTTGTTATGCTTTTCTCTTGTTAACTTGTTAATGTGACCCTTATGATAGATGAGGAAAATTATCACACTTTTCTATCCCTACAATTATTATAAAAGTACTGGACATAGATCCATAGAAACAGAACATGAAAAGAAGGACAGAGGTAATCAATAGATGACAGCAAATTCAAGAATTTGGGAAAAAATGTCCCAGAGAATGTAGCTTAATTTGCCACTATTTTAATCTAAAGGATAGCTTAATTTACTATTATTTTAAAAACTAACCAAGAGCCAGGCATGGTGGCTCATGCCTGTAATCCTAGCACCTTGGGAGGCAGAGGTGAGGGGATTCCCTGAGTCCAGGAGTTTGAGACCAGCTTGGACAACTTGGTGAGACCTCGTCCCTACAATATATTAAAAACTGATCCAGCAATATTGGCATATGTCTGTGGTTCCAGCTACTTGAAAGGCTCAGGCTGAGGCAGAAGGATCACCTGAGCTCAGCAGGTTGAGGCTGCGGTGGCTGTGAATGTGGCACTGCATGCTATACTGGGTGACAGAGTGAGATTCTGACTCAAAAAAAAAAAGAAAGCAAAACTAACCAAGTAATTTTTTTCTCTCCAGTTTTAGAGCATTTATTCAAGTGAAAAACTTGGAATGGTCATTTGAGAAATGAGGTCAGTGCTCTGAAGTTGAATGTTAGGTTCTTGTTTAACAAGTATAAAATAAAAAAAATTATCATGATTGCAATATTTTCTATACAAGACTGGCTTAAGAGTTACAACAAATTAATTACTCAGTTATAGTCTGTTTTCTTTTTCCTATCGCTTGTTTTCTTTTCTTTGGAGCTTAATCAAGTTATTTGATCTTGGGTAAGTCATAAGACTTTTCTTTTTCTTCCTCTGTACAAAGAGGGAGTTGAATTAGACCAGAGTTTTTACAAAAACTTTTTTTTTGAGTTGGAGTCTCACTCTGCCACCCAGGTTGGAATGCAGTGGCATGCTCACGGCCACCACAGCCTCGTCCTGCAAGGCTCAGGTTATCCTTCCGCCTCAGCCTTCCAAGCAACTGGAACTACAGGTGTGTGTCACCATGTCTGACTAATTTTTTTGATTTATTGTAGAGATGAGGTCTCTCTAAGTTGCCCAGGCTGGTCTTGAACTCATGGGCTCAGGCAATTCTCTTACCTTGGCCTCCCAAAGTGCTGGGATTATAGCCACCATGCCCGGCCCTCCCAAAATTTTTTAAGTCAATGTCTCCTTTTAAAAAAATACTGTTCTTTTTTGTTTTGTATTTTATTTTTAAACTTTTTATCATCATCATTATTATTTTTAGATAAGGGGTCTCACTATGTTGCCCAGGTTCATGGCACACTGTACAGCCTCTAACTCCTGGGTTCAAGTGAGCATCCTGCCTTGGCCTCCTGAGTAATTGGGATTATAGACATGTACCACCATACCTGACTATGTCAATGCCGGTTTGATGCACACAGACATTTCTTTCTCTAAAATTATCTGGATTTCAAAAATAAACCACAGATTTTTCAATAGTGACAAAGTGCCGAGATTAGCAAATCCACTCTCCCCAAAAACCAAATGTAAAACTGGAAAAAATGGACATAAACAACCATTTATAGACCAAAGGCACACAGCAATCTGACAAGCATTTATGCCTGAAGAACACTAAACTTCAGGTAAGAATCTGAGGCATCTGAGGTGTTCTGGCCTAGTGCTACCACTATTCCCCACCACCACTCCAGCTCAATACGCGTGGGTTCTGCCAGGGTGGGGAGTTTATGAGAATTGGACACTTTTCTGCTGTGGTTGAAGGGTGACACTGTATTTGGAGCAGTGGGCAATGTCAGTAGAAGCATTGTCAGTAGAAGTGACTTCCCTAGGGCAGGCAAGTAGGAGGAAGCCAATAGCTTGGTTCTTACTAGCCTGCGTTTGCAGTTGTGGTTGGGACAAGCACTTTCCTAATTGAGGCAGCATACCCACATAGTGGAGACCAACAAGGGTCAAACTATGCACACAGGCCTGGCTGACCCTAGGGCTGCACATATGTGAAGAGGAGTTTCAAAAGGGCCATAGAAAGTAAAACATGACTATCTTTATACTTAAAGATAGTCAGAACTTTAAATGTACTCCCCTAAACATACACAGATTCATCAGTAGGGAGGAGAAGCCTTATTGGTCAAGGTGTTTGAGCATGCATACCTCTCTCTCTCGGTGAATACACCAGGAGGAACTCAAAAAAGTTTGGAATTATTTTTTGTACGGTAGGCCCCTTGAAGTACAGGTTTCCCCCAATAGATAAGCAATATAGGAACCCATCAGCATCAGTACACCAGTTACTAACAGTATTTTTGTGAAAGGCTGCGTGTGGCTTCAGTGAATTTTTTTTTTGTTGAGTTGGAGTCTCACTCTATTGCCAGATTGGAGTGCAGCTGCTCATGGCCAACACAGCTTCGACCTGCTGAACTCAGGCAGTCCTTCCGCCTCAGCCTTCCAAGTAACTGGAACTACAGGCACGCACCACCAGTTAATTTTTTGATTTATTGTAGAGACGAGGTCTTGCCAATTTGCTCAGGCTGGTCTCGAACCTCTGGGTTCAGGCAATCCTCTCACCTTGGCCTCCCAAAGTGCTGGCATTATAAGCGCTTTGCATTTCTCTGATGATTAGTGAGGCTACCACTGCTTAGAACAATTTTTGAACTCATCGATTTTGATGCCTTCTAGTGCCTTCTAGTGCTTCTGCTGTTTTTTGTTTCACCTCTTCCATATTGGCAACACATTTCCCTTGAGGACATTTTTCATCTGGGGAAACAAAAAAAATCACTCAGGGCAAGACTGAGTGAATAGGGAGGGTGGGGCACAGGGGTCACGCCG